>NC_081405.1:172585199-172745199 GCF_030272615.1 Cryptomeria japonica
ATCTAACTTCTTCAAGATTGGATATAGTTCAGGCAGTATGCATGGTAGCCAGATTCCAAGTTGCACCAAAGCAGTCACACATGAATGCTATTAGCAGAATTTTTCAGGTACCTACAAGGAATGCTCAACTATGGTTTGTGGTATCCTAAACAGGGAGATTTTATCTTGGAAGCATACACTAATGTTGATTGGGTAGGATGCATTGATGATAGAAAGAGCACAAGCGGTGGTGCATTCTTTCTAGGTGATCGGTTGGTCTCTTGGCATAGCAAGAAGTAGGAATCAGTCTCCTTATCTATTGCTAAAGTTGAGTACATTGATGCTACTACATGTTGCTCTCAGGTTCTTTGGATGAAGTAGACTCTCAAAGATATACAGGTAGACATCACTGAACCTATTCTCATCTGATGTGACAATTTGAGTGCAATCAACATAGCAAAGAATCTGGTCATGCATTCCAGAACAAAACATATTGCTATCAAATATCACTTTCTTCGAGAGAAGGTTGAAGGGTAGGAGATGACGATGGACTATGTTCCTACTGGTGAACAAGTAGTAGACATTTTTACCAAACCACTACCGGTAAGCACGTTTGAATACCTCCGACACAAGCTGGGAGTTATGTCTTCTACCAAGGAACATTTTATGTGACTCAGGGGGAGTTCGGTAAGGGTCAAAGGGGAAGTACACAAGTACCCTTTCTCATCATGTCAAAAGCAGAGAAATGTACTAGTATGGAGTGGACTATGAGAAGTTGACATCAATGCCAAAGGGGGAGATTGTTGGCATTTTGGCACTAAGTTGTCATTGATGTCAACTGGTGGAGATTGAGCATGAAGGATGGTTTCTTGTTTATGATGAAGAGGTGGAATGTTAAAAGTTGTCTCACACCACCAAAAGTGAAGATGTACAACCGGTACCGGATGCTCTACCAGTTAACAAAAGGAGAACACTCTAATGGCCAAGGGTCTTACTGATATGTGTTTTCTGGACTGACTGCATGTTGATAGGCCATGTCTTGATTGGTGTGATGTCATGTGGAGCTAAGGTGGCAAGTGTGTTGTGGTTGGTGAAGCTTCATCGACAGGGTTGATGAAACAGATATTCGCCATTAATGAAGGAACCACAAATCAAGGAATTGCATCTGATTGATTGTGGCTCGAGGAAGAAGAAATGACAGAGGAAGCTCAGGGACCAGTTACCGCCTAAATCAAGGCAAAGGAAATCTGATTCAGGAAGTTCTCATAATGGAAACTTCTAGAACACTTTACGTATTATCTGACTTCATGACAAAAGATCTGATACGTGATTGCAACTCTAAGAAAAACATGGATTGGATAATGAAAACCGTGTGTAGATGTAGTCTTCAAGGACAGATGATTGATCGAAGAAAGGTGGGATTGGATCTCAAAAGATTGTTTCGTATAAAGAAAACCCTAACCGCTCAGTTTTTGAATGGCAACCTAGCGAGAAAATAGGTATAAGTAATGAGAACTCTCAACAGAATAAGTTGTTGATGCTGTGAAGATTGTGGGGTGAAGAGAAGAGAGAGGGGGCAAGGAGAAAACTTCAGAAGGTGATCTGAGCAAGTTGTAGAGTGAGAGAGCAAGTAAACTGATGAGAGGATTCTACCGGTAGTATCATAGTTCAGGCAAGGTGTGGAAGAGGAGGTATCATCCTAGTGTGATATAGTGTGTTGAGAGAAACAGTGTGTGAAAGGGAGAGAAAGATAACAGAGAGTTATTTGATTCAAGAGTTGCACAATTCATTTGCAACAAGAAGCCTTAATTGTATTCAAATAGTATTTCAATATACATCACCAAGTTGAAGCTTGGTGCAAGGGTTGGTGCTCCTTGGGTTGGTGCCCAAAATCTTTGTAAGTTGGTGTTTTACTTGTAAGGCTGGATTGGAGTAGTAGTCTCCAACAGCTCTTCTCACCGAGGTTTTTCCCATATTGGGTTTTCCTCATAAATCTGGTGTTGTGAATCTCTTGTGTGTGAATGCTCTTTTTGTTTTTCTCTCTTGCTTTACCAGTATGACTGTTGAGTGGTTAAGGATATAGTTGATTCTCTGAAATCAAATCTGTAAAGACAAAAAGTTAGTAACGACTGATTCATCCCCCTCTCAGTGGTTTTTTGTGTTTGACAGATGGTCTTTAACGAACCACCTTGTAATAATTTTGAGGTTCCATTATATTTTTTGATGAAAGTATATTGTGATTTTGTCCTCAATGAGCGGCCTAATTATTTTGATATGAGAGAGTTCCATGGTAGAGGTGGTGGCTATGCCCAAGATAAACCTGGAACCTGTAGGGTAATAGACCTGCAGAGTCAGCGCCCCCTAACACCCAAAACCAAGGTGCATGTGACAGTCCTAGTATCCCTGAAAGAGTTGATGGAGATAAAGACTCTTCAAGAAGCCACAAAATTGATTGATGCAATCATCCAGTATGGGACACAGTTAGCACACCCTCTTGGCTCAGACGATGATCCATTAGCTGAGGCAGTTGGCATTGGTTAGCCCATTCAGCATGTGTGTCCCACTTGCTCAGGCATATGCACAGGGATGGATGTTAAGGCCAGTGCAGATGGTTACACATCCCATCTGTGCACGATTTCTAGGAGAAGATGTCAGACCAGCACAACTGAGGATGTGGCGCTAATAGATTAATTGATGGACATGTTGTTTGCTAGTCAGTCGTAGACACAAGTATGTTGATTTGAATTCATAATATTTTCATTTATAGATCGATTTAAATTGATACAAACAATTTGCATTTCAAGATGTAGCAACAGGTGCTAATACACCATCTAATATTCCTCCCACAGTTATTGCAACTGCAACTTCGACACCTGAGGTATAAATTTTGTAACATGTTAAAATAGAATAGTACTTTGAATTCAAAAAAAAATATAAGATATACTAACTCTCTTTAATGCTTGACAATTTTTTGTTTTGTAGGCATTGACAGGGGACCAAATATCCCACATAAATGATGTCACGCTCTCAGTGATCAATTTTGGCCTACAAAGCTATGAGGTATCATATTTTGTACACCTTATTTTATGTATTCTTTTGATGGAATATGCAAGTCATTTAATTTTAGATTTGTTAAATTATGTTTAATATTATCTACTAATATCTCTTGTGTTAATTTTGTTTGTTTTAGGGTACCCCCTCCATGTCTAGGCCTCGTCCTCAGCGAAAGAAATCCTCGATGACACCTAAACGTGGGAAGAAGGTAATTGAACACTGATTCTCTGCAAAAAGGATATTGTTAGGATGACAAACACAAGCAACAAGCAAGAAACCAATTGTTAGTGTTAGAAATCACAATTTAAACAATAGCCTAATCAAGCATATCAAGAGAGATACTAAATAAGAAATGGAAATCATGCAAAGACAAAATAGGTAAACTAAACTCCTCCAAATGCTGACCAAAACATTCATAGTGGCTTCTCCCTTGTTCCTCTCCTCTCCAAGTTCCCAAATGATTGTAGCTCTCAATATCTTTTTGCACTATTTTTTTGGATGTCTTGTGTGGGTTCAAGATTGTGAATAAAAGCTCATGAAAATGCAAACATGAACAAGCTAAAATGAGATATTATCTAATCTAGTGTTGATTTTAGTCCAAAAGAGTAAATATAAATGTTTATGCTAAATGCTCTCTAAATTTCACTATAGGTTAAATGCATACAAGTTTTCAAGATCTGGATTATGAAGAAATGAGCTCTATTTATAGGTAAAATGGAGCAATGGAGGGTTGAGATTGAGTATTCTTAACAAGGGTCAAGATTGAAGGGCTTAAGATCCACGTGAGGGCTTTCAACCCAATCCCAGGATGACAAATGTCAACAAGAGATGGGTTGAGAGGAGAGGGAATAAGCATTAAATGCTTGACATGACTTGAGGGTTAACTTGGGAGGTAAGGTTAATGTTGAGTTGAAATAATAAAAGTCATTATCCAATAAATAATGCCTTTATTCAATGGATAAACTCTTGTGCAAGAGTTAGTGAGGATAACAATGGTCAAAGCAATAAATGCTTGAGAAGACACATGTGTCAAATGAGGGTTGAGTTAGAGGTAAAGTCTCTAACCATGTGCGTGATTTGAGTTAACAATTAATGGTTATGTAAGAGCCATAAATGGTTGTGTAAGAACCATTAAGGGTTTGGAAGACTTTAGGGGTTAGTTTGTTGAACACATAAAGCATTAAATGCTTTTCAAAGACTTTGGAGTCTCTGAGAAGTGACTTCAAGTTGCTTAGGAATGTGACAATATTTAGGAGATGGATTAGGCTAATTAAGAATGGTTTAGAAGAGTCTAGAAGGGGATTTAGGATTGCAAGTGGGTTTGGTGGGTGAGGGAAAATAGGATTTAAATTAAAATAAAATAAAATTAATTTATTTCAACTTGTGGTTGCAACTTGCATTTGTAGGAGAATGCAAGTGGGGGGAGTTAAATGATTTAAATAAATATTTAATTTATTTATTTAAAAGAGGAAAGGGGTTTAGATTAAATAAATAGGATTTATTCATTTAATTGATTGTGAATTTGGTTAAATGAATTAATTGAAATAAATTGAATAATTTATTTAATTAATAGGAGAATGTTTGAAAATGAATTAATTAAATGTTAATTTAATTAACTGTTGGCTAGTGGGTTTATTAATCAAATAAATAGAAAATGTTCATTTAATTAAAATGGACAGATTTATGTGACTACAAACACATTTTTAATTGTACAATTGTTTGAAAAGGTTGAAATTGTCGTAGTTGGAATTTGTAGATTGATTAGTGTTTTTTGTCTGTTTTATATACAACGACCATTGGGCTTTGTAGAATTGTTGAATGCACCTGATAAACTTGAGGATCAAGAGAGGGCAGAGGTATGTATCTCTACTTTATTTTCTTGATTTGATGATGTAGACACCTAAAAGTTGCACAATGAATTAAGTGAATTTTATTTATTTAATTATCCCTAGTTCTTTCAATTAATTAAATTACGGTTTAATTAATATCACTATTCTTCTAATTAGCCTATTAATCAAATTAAAGATTTGATTAAATCCATTTCCTCTAGCCTAACCTATTAATTAAACTAAGGTTTGATTAAGTACCCTTAGCCATTTAATTGAATAAATCTTATTTATTTAATTAAAATCCTCTTTTCCCCTTTTTGTTTAAATTCACATTTAATTAAAATTCCTTTTGCATTTAAATAAATCAAAATTTATTTAAAAATCCCCCCACTTGCAAAATCCTACAAATGCGAGTTGCATCCCCTTTTTGACTAAATTAAATCATTTTAATTTACCAAAATTACCTATTTTCCCTCACCCACTTGCAAAATCCTACATTCCCCTAATCATTCTTCTAGAAGCCTTCTAATCTTATCCTAATCATGTCCTATTCTCCTAATCATGTCCCATCCCTAAAATTGGGGGAGTCACTTCTCCAATTTTGAAAGAAAGTCTTCCAAATGCATTTAAGACTTTATCTATTTCAACAAGTTAACTTGTTGAGTCTTCCAAACATGTAAGGCTCTTACGTAAACAACTAGTGGTTTTCCTCTTTGAGAAAGTTAGCCTCCGAAGTCTTCAAAAGGAATTTAATGCCTCTTATAATCCCAAACCCCTTAGCCATGATGGTTGTCCCTTTAACCATTTTCCCATGTTGCATAAGAATTTTCCTCTTGGGTAATAGCATGCCTCCCTAGTTAATGACATTATCCATGATGTCACTCATTGAGGTTATCCTTGATTTCTTGATTAGCATCCCCTCAAGCCCTCTCAAGGTGACATTTGTCAACTTGGGATTGGAGTGATAACTTTCAATCCTAGCCCTTGTTGAGATTACTCAATCTCAACTGTCCATTTCGCTAATTTACCAAAAAATAGAGCCCATTCTTTCTTCAATTCATCAATTTTTTTGTGCATCAAAATTATAGTCACATTGCAGGTTAAGGATCTCTCTTTGTCATCACCAAGCATCAACATCATCCTCAAGCATCCATAGCACATAGTTTAGCTTCATTTATTTGCATTTTAATCTTCCATCCTAGCTTAACTTCACTTCTTTTATAAGTTTTGCATTCTCATCTTAGTTTAATTAACTCACATAGCATACTTAGCTTTCAATTTGGAATATACTTTGCCTCTTAATCACCTAGTTTGCATCCTTCATCTTCTTTTTTATCTCTTAGCACTCACTAGAATCTTAGTTGCATCCATTTCGATTCTAGTAGCATTTTTCATATAACTCATTCTCTAGCTTGTCATCTTGAGGATCAAGTGCTCTTCCAAGTGAGGGTCACCTTGAATCTTAGAGATCTTTAGAGATAGAGGACAATGAGGTGATGTTAGAGTTTTTAATCTATTCATGTGTTTTGATTTCTAACATCTAATGCAATGCTTCATTGGTGTGTTTGAAGTGTTTTCCCTCTTGCAAGTGGAAGACCACATTTCTAGCATACAGATGATTGTATGCACGTGTACATGTTTACTTGTGATAAACTATAATCTTATCATTTTTCATACAAGAAATATCCATAGTCACTTCATCAATGGCGAGCCCTCCTCCGCGTCCTAGAGAAGCATCTCTAGCTTCGATACACTTTTGTTTTATATATTGCATTAATTGTATTTAACCTACAATACTTAACATTATATCAATTATATTTAATTTTTAATCATTTTTTGCATAGGTAATAGCCACAGCTCCTCCATCAATGGCGAGCACTCCTCAGACTACTAGAGAAGCATCTGAGGCTCCAGTACACTTTCATTCTCTATATTATAGATTTTTAATGTTTTTGATCTATATATGTTAGTACATTGTATTAATTGTATTTAATCTACAATAGGCTCCTTCACGGTTCATCCATAACTGGGATCCTTTGAATTTTGCGTTCAAGAAAACTCCTAAGACTGACAAGGAGAATAAGAAGAAGACAGTAGATCCTAGATCAGCAGATGAGATAATCTACATTTCAATTGCAAAGAAATTATGGTTAAATGCATAGTTATGTTGATAATTGTGAACTATTTTCTTCAAAAGGATTCTAACTTGGCTTTTGAATTGTGGTTGTGCAACCATCTACAGAGTTGCATACTGCATCAAAGAGGCTCAATTTTGATGATCCACCACAAGTATAGGATCATGTAGTGTTAGTTGTGGTAATTGAATGACCAATACATGTAGATATATTCTATATTTTTATTGTATATCGATTTGGACATGGCTTATGCCACATTTTTGTAAAACTTGTATTGACTTGGCATATATGCCTTTTTTTATATATATAAATGTTGACATTCAATCCAATAAATGTGTATTATGTTCATTATTGTGCATTTCGTTGATATTGATAGGCATATTCGATACATAAAGAATTTGTTCATTGTGTTGATTATTGTGCATTTTGATATATATAAATGATTATTTATAATTGATATGGTTAATTTTTGCTCAAACTATTTGGTGTATTTGGTGGTTGCCCTTTTATAAAGTTAAAAGAATATTTGCCTATGTAATCAACAATATGAACATTAAAAAAAAATCTATGATATAAAGCATTGCAATTGTGTAATATGATTTGATAAGCTCTCTAAAATATTGAATTAACCCTACAAAACTCCTTGTCTCAATCAAAATGAAATTCAATGGTAATGGTCAAATTTGATCCATGGTAATGATCATTGGATGCTTTTGATTCCTTTCATCAAATTTTGGTTTTTGTCTTTTTCTCCATTTGTTCTATCTAAATAAGGTAATTTGGGATAATTAATGATCATTTGAAGTCATTTGTGAAAGTTTGGGGTCATTTGGATAAAAGATGTAAAAGTTGCTCAGTTGTTGTCAAAGTTGTCAAAGTTTTGTCGTGGGCACAAACCAACATCATGAGCGCATTCGGGTGGGCAATTTTACACTAGGAATGCTCCTGTTGTGCCTCCCAATGCACGGGAACGTCGAGAGCCATACCCTACCAATGTGATCTCTCAAGTGCCCTAAGTCCAAAAAATTGTCAAACTTTGACGGATGGTTTCTCACAATATAGGATGCATATGATCTATCCTTTTAAGCCTATAGGGTCATGTGAGGATTTTCTAAAATGACCTATCTTGGTTTCTGACGACTCAGAGCCATTTTCAAATGGTAGCATTTTTTCACCTATTGCAAAAATTGTCAGTGGCATGTAATGCAAAGTTGCAAGATAGGCTAGATTTGATTTTATTCATCGTGAGCACAAACCAACATCATGAGCGCATCTAGGTAGGCAATTTTATGCTAGGAATTCTCCTTTTGTGCCTCCCAATGCACCAAAACATCAAGAGTCATACCCTACCAGTGTGATCTCTCAAGTGTCCTGAGTCCAAAAAATTATCAAACTTTGATGGATAGTTTCTCGCAATCCAGGATGCATATGATCGATTCATTTGAACCTATAGGGTCATGTGAGGCTTTTCTATAGTGACCTATCTCATTTTCTGATGACTTAGAGCCATTTTTAAATGGTAGCATTTTTTCACCTATTGCAAAAACTATTAGTGGCATGCAATGCAAAGTTGCAAGATAGGCTAGATTTGATTATGTTTATCGTGGGCACAAAAAAATATCACTAGAGTGTCCATATAGGTAGGTTTATGCTAGGCATTCTCCTGTTATGCCTCCCAATACGCCAGAACGTTGAGAGCCATACCCTACCGGGGCGATCTCTTAGGTGCCCTGAGTCCAAAAAATTTCTAAACTTTGATGGATAGTTTCTCGTAATCCAGGATGAATATGATTAATCCATTTGAACCTATAGGGTCACGTGAGGCTATTCTACAATGACCTATCTCAGTTTTTGACGACTCGAAGCCATTTTCAAATGGTAGCATTTTTTCACCTACTGAAAAAACTGTTAGTGACATGCAATGCAAAGTTGCAAGATAGGCTATATTTGATTTCTTTAGTCATGGGAACAAAAAAAAATCATGTGTGTGTATATATGGGCAATTTTATGCTATGTATGCTTCATTTGTGCCTTCCAATGCATTAGAACGTCTAGAGCCATACCCTACCAGTGCGATCTCTCAAGTGCCTTGAGTCCAAAAAATTGTCAAACTTTCATGGATAGTTTCTCGCAATCCAAGATGCATATGATCAATCCATTTGAACCTATAGGGTCACCTGAGGATCCTCTACAATGACCTATCTTAGTTTCTGATGAATCAGAGCTATTTTCAAATTGTAGCATTTTTTCACCTACTGCAAAAACCGATAGTGGCAAAAGTTGCAAGATAGGTTAGATTTGATTTAGTTTGTCGTGGGCACAAACCAACATCACAAGAATGTCTAGGTGGGATTTTTTATGCTAGGAATGCTCCTGTTGTGCCTCCTAATGTGTTAGAATGTTGAGAGCCATACCCTACCGAGGCAATCTCTCAAGTGCCTTGAGTCCAAAAAATTATCAAAATTTGACACTGTTTCTTGCAATCCGGGATGCATATGATCGATCCGTTTGAACCTATAGAGTCATGTGAGGCTCATCTATAATGATCTATCTCAATTATCTTCATGATCATCCCAAAATACTTGCCAGCCATTTCTACAAGCCCATTCCTAACAAACTGTTCTAATATGAGGGCGAAATGGAATAGAGAGAAAGAGGGAGAAGGAAGGAAAGCAAAAAATGTATAGCTCTCCTCCATTCTCACTCTATCTCTCCAAAGGTTGTTTTCTCTCATCCGGGCCAAAAAGAGGCCTTTTTCTCTTCTGGCCTGCTTCAAACAATCCAAATGCCTATTTTTTCTCTCCTCCCTAAATCCCCAATAGGAGAAATTCATGCAAATGTTGTCAGCAGCTAATGTGCATTCATAAGTTTTAGGGCTAATGTCAGAGCCATGGCCCACACACCTCAAAAAGTCTTCCTTCCAAAACTCTCTAATTGCAAACCTGCCACATGAAAAGCCAAAACTCCCACTTCAAAATGTGGCTTATCTCAATACCAAAACCAACTTAGCTTATCATATCACATAAACTCAAAACCCTTAATATATTCAAAAAATAGTCACAAAACATAGTCACATATATTCAAAAAATGTTTTACAAATTATCTCATGAGCTTTTATACAAAATTTGGCATTTAAATATGTGTTATTCAGCTCATCGCCATTTAAATATACAAAATTTGCCATCTAAATATGTACAAATCAGCTCATGGCCATTTAAATATACAAAATTATGCCCCTAAATATGTACAAATTAGCTCATGGGCATTTATATATACAAAAAATGAATATAGAACAATTTGTCGTCGATATATACAAAATTCTCAAAATCATTCTACACTCTATCTAGTATAAATTAATTATGAACTTGCATTTGAACTTCAAAATGAGTGCATGCCACTGGATCATACAACTGTACAACAATATTGATAGTTTTCAATGGCAGATTCAGTGATCAACCAAAAATATCTATGAACCATTGACGTACCTGCATTATATGGTCCCATTGTAGAGTTACACCATCGTACAATTGTTGTTGCATCTGTCAACTCAGCACCACCTTTGTAGTTCAATTCTTCTCTAGATAGGGCTCTTTTTAAGCATGCTCTGGCACCATCGTGCTATCCCTTTCCATTTCTAGCCTCAGTGAAATTCCAAAAATAGTGTACACTACTTGTCACATGCATCCTACTCAACCAATAGAACATCCTTGCATTTTTGAATTGCGAGGTGCAATTATCTGACCATATTATGTGTTGCTTGTATCGTATGTTCCTTTCCCTTAAACTGTCATAGAATACTTTAAAGCATCCTTGCACAAACTCTGACGAATATGTATGATCATCACTTATGTAGAAGTGCTACTCTCTTACAACATTTCTATCCTCCTCTATGCTATCATCTGCATGCATGAATGCTATGTGTACAAAAATAGAAACTTGTGTAGAATGGTAATACATATATTGCACTTCATTTTGAGGTTGTAGTGTATAATTTCAGCAAAATCAACTATAGAGACAATGGTACCAAGAGGAAATGTGTCCTTGCATAACTTGAATTTCTCATCTAATCACCGAGCTCTATGCGTATGCATTATGTACTCATAAACTAGTTTCTCTTTAAACATTATCATAAAATCAGCTACACATATATTGGTTTTCACTAACTCACATCTCTTCAATTATTTTCCATCTTTAACCCCATATGTCACTGTCTTGTACTTTCCAAAAGATACTAGTTTCTTACCAATTTCATGTGTGCTATCTAAATGTAGACATCTTGGCAAATGTTTCAAACCACCACATGTAGCACAAGAAGCTTTTAAACACATCATCTTATAATAAATGTAAACATCACCTCTTTTACATAACACACTTCAAATAAATTATCTTGGTGACTTAGGAGGTGGTTATATATTGCATTCCTACAAAACATCATTAGTGTGCAAAGTACAACATATATGACGATAAATATCATAGTGCATTGAAAATTCAATATGCATCCTACAACAACATGTGGTGCATACATGATTATTCTTAACATAAAGAGGTTTTTCCATTTCAAAAAATCTTTGACTATTCTCATTTCAGGAAACTTTTGAAGGAATCTTTCATAAAATTTTGTTTGAGTCATATCCAAATAGTGTTTGGCATGTGGCTCATGATTTCTAGATCCAATTCACCTTCTAACAACATCTCTTTGGTTAGGTGAAACCCTTGTGTTGTCGTGCCAAAAATTTTCAATTAATGTTCTTAATGCATCAACAACAACCTTGTCTTTGTGTGGTAGTCTACCTGAGAACGGCCAAAGAGAATTATTGTTAGGATCCTCTATTTTCTCCCCACTATCTAATGTTTTATGTAATATTATTCTACTTATGTTTAATGACTTACTTTTTTTCTTATCAAACGATCTTTTTTTATTTTCTTTCTCATTATGGTTGATGTAATAACACGTTGAGTAACATTAGAATCTTTACTACGTGATTTTGAACCAATAGCTTGATATGCATCAAATATATTTCTCACAATAGTTATTTCACTATTACTTTCGGATGATCTTAGACCTAAAATTTTCAATGTCTCTCTAAAATTCAAATCTTTAATCATTTCAACAATTAATTGGCATCTTATAGTTTGATTTAAGTTTTTAAAATAGTTTTGCCATATTCTTTTGACCATTCTCCTACAAGTTCGCTCATTCATTTTATCGGGCATTGGCTTCAAAATATTCTCATCGATATCAATTAGATACTTTGGTTTCCTATGAATGATTCTAGGAGGTGTTAACATCGGTGCATTGTGTGCATTAGGTACATTCATTGCATCAAATCGAGTTCGTGTATGTTCATCATTGCATGCATTAGGTACATTCATTGCATTAGGTTCATATGGTAAATCAAATGTTGTTTCTGCATCTTCATCGTTTGTTTTATTATTCATTGTGATCTCTTCTTCAATTGCATTATGTTTGTTTGGTAAATCGAATTGAGATGTTGAGGATGATGTACCTTCTTGTCCTATTGTTCTTATGTCACGTAATTTCTTCATACGTTGCCTTTGTCTTTCCTTTTCACCCTCTCATTGTTCCATCGTTAATACTGATTGTCCTAAATAGAATCATATTACATATATATGTAAACAAAAGTCCTTAAACAATCAAATAACCATAAAATTGAGCATTATCATTACTTTTTTAAATCAAAACTATTAAAAAATCACAATAACATTGACCAGACTAATAAGAACAATGATTCAATCATTTCAAATCATGCAAAACAAAAATTTCACTTACACATATAAAACTATCACAGAAGCGCAATAATAGTTGCGGTGGGGCCTTCATGACCTCAAAAACTTCTTTTGAGGCAATTGAGGTTGTCGGGAAACTAAAAGTATGTCCAAGAACCGCATACGTGGTATGTTCAGTAACCCCGTGTGTTCTTTTAGTCCATTAAAATGCTCAGTAGACCAATATCCATATTCCTAGTACCCCGTGCGTGCTTTTAAATTATCAAAACCATGTACGTGTTACTAGTAGTAGAGAAAATGTGAAGGGAGAGAGAGAGAGAGAGAGAGAGAGAGAGAGAGAGAGAGAGAGAGAGAGAGAGAGAGAGAGAGAGAGAGAGAGAGAGAGAGAGAGAGAGAGAGAGAGAGAGAGAGAGAGAGAGAGAGAGAGAGAGAGAGAGAGAGAGAGAGGTTATTCCACTATCTTTCATTTTATAATATATTGGCAGGTGAACAAGTCAGATGTTTTTTGGGCCATGTTCGAAGGGGATTTGATGTTTCAAAAGAAAGGAGTGATTGTGATAAAGGAGGTGGTAGAAAAGATCATTATGTTCCAAGTGGTATATAACGAGATGGGTAAATAGAATATAGTGATGAAAGAGGTGGGAGGAGAAAGTATTGTGTTTCGGGTTACAGGTTTCATGGAGAACGGAAGAGTAGAAGTGATAGTGGAGGAGGTAGGAGGACAAAGATTGAAAGTGTTTTTGAATTTTCTCTACACAAGAAAAGTGGGTGATAATGAAATTTTTGCCAATTATAAACAAATTTTGAGGCTTGCAGCCAATTTTCAGATAAAGAAGTTGTTTACCAAGTTGAATTTGTGTATGGATGGGGTATGGAGGAAGGGAGAGAGGGGTAGCATGTTGGTTTGTCATTTTTGTAGGCAGTACTGGTACTGCTTTTTATATTGTAATAATGGTTCATCTTGCCACCTTAGGACACCATATGACCCCTTAGGACATCTTATGCTCCTAAAGGGTCATGTGGTGTGCTAAGGGGTCACATGATGTCATTAGGTGTTATGTGGGATCCTAAGGGAGAGAGGGAGAGAGAGAGAGGGGGGTAGGAAAGTAAGGGAGATAAAGGGGGTAGGGAGAGAGAAAGAGTGGGGAGGGAGAGAAGAAGAGAGAGAGAGAGAGAAGGATGGGGTATGGAGGAAGGGAGAGAGGGGGAGCATGCTAGTTTGTTATTCTTGTAAGAAGTATTGGTACTACTTTTTATATTATAATATTGGTCCATCTTTCCACCTTATGAAACTGTAATGTCATCTTGCCATCTTGACCCCTTAGGACATCATATGCTCCTAAAGGGTCATGTGGTGTTATGTAGGGTCCTAAGGGAGAGAGAGAGAGAGAGAGAGAGAGAGAGAGAGAGAGACCCCTTAGGACACCACATGGCCCCTTAGAGAACCACATTAGGGTTATATGGTGTCGTTAGGGGTCATATCATGTCCTATGACCCATTAGGACACCATATGGTGTCATTATGGGTCGTATAGTGTTTTTAGGGGTCATATGGTATCTTGTGACCCCTTAGGACACCATATGACCCCTTAGGTGTTGTTACGGGTCATATTGTGTTGTATGACCCCTTAGGTATTGTTAGGGGTCATATTGTGTCCTATGACCACTTACGACACCATAAGGTGTTGTTATGAGATGTATGTTGTCCTTAGGGGTCATATGGTATCCTATGACCCCTTAGGACACCATATGACCCCTTAGGTGTCGTTATGGGTCGTATTATGTTCTAAGGGGTCATATTGTGTCATATGAACCCTTAGGACACCATATGAACCCTTAGGTGTCATTAGAGGTCATATTGTGTCCTAAGGGATCATACAGTGTCCTATGACCCCTTAGGACACCATATGACCCCTTAGGTGTTGGTATGGGTCATAATGTATCCTTAGGGGTCATATTGTGTCCTACAACCCCTTGAGACTCCATATGACCCCTTACAACACCATATGGTGTCGTTATGGGTCGTATGGTGTTCTAAGGGGTCATATGGTGTCCTCTGACCCCTTAGAACATCATATGACCCCTTAGATATTGAATTTTGTAAATAGTATTGGCACTGCTTTTGATATTGTAATAATGGTTCATCTTGCCACCTTAGGACACTGTATGATGCTTTAGGACACCATATGCTCCTAAAGGGTAATGTGGTGTTATATGGGATCTTGAGAGAGAGAGAGAGAGAGATGAATAAAAAGAGGAGGGAGGGAGATGGGGGAGAGGAAGATATGTCACATGATGTCATTCAGGGTCATGCGGGATCCTAATTGAGCCACACATTGCATGTTTTACAACACCATATGACCCCTTAAGACACCATATGACCCCTTAAGATATCATACATGGTCTGAAGGGGTCATTTGGCATCATTGGGGGTTATGTAGGGTCATAATGGGGTTGAACATGTGTTTTGGAACATCGTATGACCCCTTAGGACATCATATGGTCTTAAGGGGTTATATGTGTGCTAAGGGACTTTACATGATGTCATTAGGCGTGTGTGTGTGTGTGTGAGAGAGAGAGAGAGAGAGGAATACAATGTACAATAAGATATCAAAAGACAATATATATCAATATACATGTACATGTACATGTACATACATATAATACACATAAAATGTCAAAAGATAATACACATACATACATATATGTATACATACGTAATACACCTATTATATATATACAGACGTGTGTGTATATAAACATATTATATATGCATACAATATCTACATATATATATATGGATGTACACACACACATTTTAAACATACACATTAATTTCTTTATGTCAGAGTATCATAGGCAGAACCGCATATGCGATATTTGTAGGAAATATGATGAAATTATTTATGTGTTGTCATTGATGTCAACATTATGATCCGGTTGGATATGGTTTTGTCCCGGTTGGTTACTACTATCCTGGTTGGACCTATTCCGATTGGACTTGGTTATTGGTGATTTTGATCTGGTATGATCAAATTGGTTGTTTCAGTTTTGGATGGTTATTCGGGATGGTTATATGCTTGCCACATTCAGTTGGTTCATGATTTGGTGCTCTGAAAGCTATTGCTTATGTTCAGGATTACCAGTTGATATTTCTTGGTACCGGTTGGTGATATTCAATGATTTGGTTAAGTGATTTTGGTCTGGCTTATAAAAATGGTTCCTAATGTGTTGAAGGCATTCTTGATCATGTCCAAATTATTTGGTGGCTTTGCATTGGCTAGCGTGATGATTTGGTTATCCTATTTGGATCCGGTTGGTTATTTGGTGTTATTACATTGAGGGTTTCTACTGGTTGGTGAAACGTGTTGATATTGGTCTTAGCGGAATTTTCGGCAGATATAATTGTTTGGAAATTTGAATTAGGTCCATGCTATGTAATGTAAATCATAATATTGATCCGATGGTATCGTGTGATTAATTTTCTTTGGATTGTAGTTCAATGTTTATGTAAGTCAATGAGACTTCCCTTTTGTGTTGAACCATGCGCTCTAGGCGGTTGGCCTGATTGCAAGTGTAATCCCCATTTTAATTATTTCACATACTGCTACGGAAGTATTATCTGACTGTGGGTAGGGTTTCCTACCGTGGTTTTTCCCTTTACCGGGTTTTCGATGTCAAAATATTGGTGTTGTGTGATTTGTGCTTTCATGATTTATCTTTCATTGTGTTGTTTAAATTGTGGTCTGGTAAACGGTTTATAATCTGCATTAATTGCTTAATTTGTGGAAAATTGATTCACCCCCCCCCCCTCAGTTTTCCTCTGGTATCAAAGATTCTAACAATTGGTATCAGAGTGGGGTCTTCTCTGCATAAGCTTACCCACTTGAGGAGATCCGATGGCATCCACTTCTACATTTAATCCCTACCAGAAGGAGAGTCCCAGATTTGATGGTACAAATTATAAAATATGGAAGGAGCGAATGAAGATTCATCTGAGATGTCTTGGAGCTGAATTTTGGGAGATAACAAAGAAAGGGTATACACCTCATGATCCTAATTCTGGAACTCTAGCACCTGTTGATGAACAAAAGAGAGATGATAATGATGTCAGAGCGAAAGAAGCTTTGTTAAGTGCCATATCAGATGAGAAGTTGTTGAATGTCATAGAGTTGGAAAATGCAAAGCAGATCTGGTTGAAGCTTGAAACTCTTTATGAAGGTGACCAAGCAGTAAAGATTGCAAAACTTGAAGGTTACCGAGTGAGATATGAAACTTTGAAGATGGAAGAAGATGAGAGGATAAGTTCTTTCATGGATAGAGTGAATGAGATTGTCATGGGAATCAAATGTTGTGGTGGAAATGTTAATGAGGATGAGGTTGTGTCAAAGATTCTGAGAGTTCTACCTCTGACTTACAAGATGAAGGCTACTGCAATAAATGAACTCTGGACAATGTCAAATACCCCTGTTACCAGAGATACATTACTTAGAAAATTGACTACTTTTGAGCTTGAAGAACTTGGAGATCAGAGTGCTACTAAAATTGAGACTACATTTAGAGCATCTACCTCCGGTAAGCAGATGATAGACTAGAAGGAGTTATATGCTAAAAATTTGGAAGATATTGAAAGAGAAGATAGAGAACTTGAAGAGTTGGAAGCCCTAATTGCCAGAAGAATCCCTAAAGGACCGGTTGGAAGTAAGTATGAAGTTCCTTTTAAATATTTTTCATGCAATAATATTGGTCATTTTGCTTCTAGATGTCCTGAAAGAGTTGCTAGGAATCATGAAAGATTTATGAGGAATTATAAACCTAATCCGGAATATCAAAGCAAACCTAGATTTAGAAGGAATAAGGATAAATAATGTTACTATGTTGGTGATGATGATTTTGGTATTACTGATGATGATGATGATGATGATGATGATGATGATGATGATGATGATGATGAACATGTGAGTGGATCCGGTAATGGAAGCTCTGACAAAGATTGGGTCTTTATTGCTATTAAGGATGATTCTCTGGAATCTTTCATTGATACAAATCATACTGGGGAGAAGGCTCTAAATGCTAAAATTGAAAAGAAGGATGAATTGGTTATAGACAGTGGTCGCTCACATCACATGATTGGTGACAAGAGGAAATTCCTAATTATGCAAGAATTTGATGGTGGACTGTTAGTGTAGGTTTTTTATTTTCCTTATGTTAGGGGATATTTATTTTTTCCTACACATATATTATTTAAGCTTGCTTAGGTTAATAGGAGTGGTTTATATGAGGACACATGGCGAAATACTTCAGCTACATGTGTAACTCTCCACCTCACATGGGTAGTTGAGTTACACACCCTCTTTTGGCTTGTTGTGCCACCTCTCATAACCACTATTTTGTCATTTCCTAAGTGGGTTATGGGGTAGTTGGGTTTCACACCCTCTTTTGGCCTTATGTGCCAACCTTCTCAACTCCTTTTTTGTCTTCATGTAAGGAGGTTATGCCACATGTTTTGGCATTTACCAAGAAGGTAAAACCTCCCACTTTTTATGGGGAATAGGAGTTAATGCACCCCTTAGATGTATATGCTTATTTTTTTCTATATAATAAGCACTATACTCTCACCTTCACTAGTCAAGCAGGTGAAGTGATAGCTCGGTGAGAGTCTTCTCCAAATTCTCTTCTTTGTCTTTATTTCTCTCTCATATCGAAATTATCTTCATTCAGCTATTTTGATCTTTGATCATCTATTGCGTGAGGAGTTGCATGTGATCTATGACCGACATCAGATCTTGGCTCAGTTCTCGCTTCTCGCAGAATCTCACATGGTATCAGAGCTTATTGTCTGGTGTAGCTCATTGTTTTTCTTAATTTATTTGAGGGATTTGAGACTTTTATATAGCTAATATTCTCCTTAAAAACTAAGTATTCTCTTCTCTTGCATTCTTATGTGATCTGGAGAATCAGAACAGTTTAAAGGAAAATAGCTTCTAGTTAAATCTGGTTTACATGTAGGTGTTCTTGTAAGATCTGGGTGATTGCAGCTTTGTGGTAATATTGGAAGCTTAATAAGAATTTCTAGAGTGTCCATAAGGCTTGACAAAGTCAAAAGTGACTTTTACTTCACCAAAATCAGAGTTTGGAGGACACAGTAAAAAATCAGAGGAAATTCAACAACATTTCTTAAAAGTTGCACAACTTTTGCCTTGGGTGTCAGATTTTTGCAAACAAATACTTGACAAAAAGCTGGAAATGAGCACTCTCCATTATTGCAGGTCTAATTGAATTTTTTTGCCTTTTTCTATCAGTTATTAAAGGTTGTATCAGCTGCTTCTTTTTCTCTTCAACTGGTCATATCTTTCTCCTCACAACTCTGTTTTTCAAAAACTAATAGTTGTTGGAAAGGTATTGAGATAAAGTAAGCAGTTATAAGGTTGATTTGTTTCAGATCTTGTCTCAAATTATTTGTATTTGAAATCTCTATTGGTTTCTTCAAGAATTGTAATCTGATAAAAAGCCTTGTAAATGCACTAATTATAAAGTGCCAACCTTGTAATATTTGGGGGGGGTGATTTCTGAGACTAGTGAAAGGGGGGGGGTGTCTCTTGTGCCTTCTTTCTTGCACTTTTCCTGATTCTTTGCAATCTTCTTTTCTACTATCATGGATGCATCTATAGTTCCACTTTTAACACCATATAATTACTTTGAATGGAAATCTAAGATGATAATATATCTGAAAAGACATGGATATCATTGTGTTACTATGGGACTTGAAACTGAACCTCAAGATGCTGCAGAAAAGATTAAATGGTTTAATAAATGTGATGAAGCTTTTGGTACTCTATGTATGTCAGTCTCTCCAGACCTTCTTTTTCACATTGAATCTGCCACTACACCAAATGCAATGTGGACCACTTTAGAAAACCTCTTTGGTAAGCAAGATGAGCTAAGAGGTCATCAGTTAGAGAATGAACTCATAGGGTTGAATCCAACCAATTTTGATACTATACAAGACTTCTTCACTAAACTTAAGTCTGTAAGATTGTAGTTGGGACAGTGTGGAACTAAGAAAGATGATAAGCAACTGATCTTGAGTATTCTTTCTAAGCTTGGTCCTAACTATTCAGTGTTTGTTTCTACATTCTATGCTACAAAATGTGCCCTAGGTACCACATTCAAAATGCCTTCTCTGGATGAATTTGCTGCAGAACTCACTAGGGAGCAAGACAAATTGGTTCAAATGGGTACAATAAAACCCTCTAAGTCACATGCCTTAGTTGTAAATCAAGGCACAAAATAACAAAAGGGGTCTAATAAGCAAGATAAGAAACAAAAGAACCAAGGAGAGAAGAAAAAAGATCAGAAATCTCCTACTTCAAAGGCAGATAATCAAACCTCTTCATCAAGAGGTGAACAACCTAAGAAGGAGAAGGTCAAGTGTTCTTATTGTAAGAGGCCTGGTCATGATGAACATAAGTGTTTAAAGAACCAAATTGATCACCTTTCAAATCTTCTTGAAAAGAATAATATCAAGGTGCCTGATTCAGTCAAACAGAGTTCATCAGAAGGATCTTCTAAGGATACAGATAAGAGTAAAGGGAAAGGAAAGGGTAAGGCCCTAGTTGTTGTTGCTTCACAACCCAATTCTTGGATAATTGACTCAGGTGCTTCGCATCACATGGATTCTTCAAAAGATGATTTCACCTCTTTAGAGCCATGTTCTATGCCTTCCATACTAATGGGTGATGGCACTCCTATTGAAGTACATGGGAGAGGGTCTGTTGATGTGCGCAAAGGAACATTTAAGGATGTCCTTTGTGTTCCATCTTTATCAACTAATCTCCTATCTGTTTATCAGATCACTCACACTGGTTCTAGCAAGCGAGTTGAGTTCACGCCAGATACAGTGGTATTCAGTGAAATGCATAATGGGTCTACTATTGTTGTGGGAAAAGAAAATCATCAATCCAGATTATATCAGTTTTCTCACTTTGTTCCTGACTCTCCTTCGACAGTTTTACTCACTCATGCAGATGAGCTTAGTTGTTTGTGGCATCAACGATTTGGCCACTTGAACTATCATTACTTGCAACAACTCAGTAAACAAGACATGGTTTCAGGGTTGCCTTCTATTCGATTTTCTGATGGAGTTTGCCAGGGATGTGTTCTTGGTAAGCATCTTGAGGAGAAGTATGATAAAGGCAAAGCATGGAGAGCTCCACAGCTATTGGAGTTAGTACATAGTGACTTGGCAAGACCATTTCCACAACCATCTTTCAGTAGGGCTAGATATGTCTTAACATTTATTGATGACTTTTCCAGATTTACATGGGTTTAATTTCTCAAACAAAAGTCTAAGGTATTTGAGAATTTTCTAGATTTCAAAGCTTTTGCAGAGAAACAATCTGGGAAGTTCATCAAGATTCTGTGTATAGATAATGGGGGTGAATATGTTAATAATCAATTTGAACAATTTTGTGCTTCAGAAGGTATCAACATGCAGCACACAGTTCCATACAGTCCTCAACAAAATGGTGTCGTAGAACGGAAGAATAGGTCCTTGAAGGAGATGGCAAATTGTATGATTCACTCCAAGTCTTTGGCACCTCAGTATTGGGCAAAGGCCATCAATTGTGCATGTTACATCCAGAATCGAGTTCCTCATAAAGCTATCAAGGGGGTAACTCCTTTTCAAGCTTGGACCGGTCGGAAACCTACAGTTAAGCATTTCAGAGTGTTTGGTTCTCTTGCATGGGCCCACATTCCAGCAAAGAAACGCAAGGCTATGGATCCGCAGAGCAAGCCTTCCATATTTGTTGGGTATCTAGATGATGTCAAAGGGTATAGACTTCTCCATCCCTCTACACATGAGTTGTTCATTGAGAGGAGTGTTCATTTTGAGGAGAGTTATTCAATTTCTTCTCATACCACTTCTCCATCCACTATCACATTGGAGACATTGCATGATGTTGACAGTTCTTCTGAGGATCTTAATCCTCCTAATCCTGTTCAGGAGTCTTCTTCCTCCACTTCAGATGGTGACAGTGATGGTGAGGATTCACATTCTTCTCATAGTCATCCTTCAGAGGTTGATGATTCTCCCCCAGACTCTCCAGCTTCAGTGCCTCTTTGGGCTCGACAAACTTTTGAGTCGGCAGGAGATTGGCTTGGTGATCCATCAGATTCTAGAAGAACTAGGTCACAATTTCAGCAAGCTCCACAACTCTTCATTGCTTCAGCTTCTGATCCACAGTCTTTTCGAGAAGCTATAGGTGTTCCCGAATGGGATGCTACAATGCAAGAAGAGTTTAATTCCTTAGAAAGGAATCACACATGGGATTTAGTTCCTCTTCCTAAGGGAAGGAAACTTGTTCGATGCAAGTGGATCTATCGAACAAAATTTGCAACAGATGGGTTGGTTGATATGTATAAGGCTTGCTTGGTAGCAAAAGGCTTTTCCCAAGTTCCAGGGGTTGATTACTCTGAGACTTTTTCTCCGGTTGCTAAGATGAATTCCATCCGGCTTGTCCTTGCTATTGCTGCAACCCATCACTGGAAAGTTCATCAAATGGATGTCAAGAGTGCATTTCTTCATGGTGACCTTCAGGAGGAAATCTACATGGAGCAACCACAAGGGTTTGTTCAAGATCCTTCACTTGTGTGTCAACTTCGAAAGTCTCTCTATGGCCTCAAACAAGCTCCTCGAGCTTGGTATGCCAAGATGGACTCCTTCCTTCTGACAATTGGTTTTTCTCAATGCCATTATGATCCAAACGTCTATATACTGCACTAGGATGATACTCTCACATTTCTAGTTCTCTATGTTGATGACTTGTTGATCACAGGGAGTCACTCATCCACCATTAAGGTAGTGAAAACTGCTCTACATGATAGATTTCTGATGTCAAACTTGGGTCTTCTACATTACTTCTTGGGAATTGAGATTACTCAATCTTCTTCAGGCATCTTTCTTGGACAACCCAAGTATGCACTCGATATGCTCTCTAGATTTCGCATGGCTGACTGTAAGCCTGCACCTACTCCTTTTTTGTCTGGGGTCAAACTTGAGGCTAAGTGCTCTTCACCCTTGGTTGATAGCACTTTATATCGACAAATTGTTGGGAGCCTCATCTACTTGACTCATACGAGACCTGACATTTCATATGCGGTGGGCATGGTCTCTAGATTCATGCAGGAGCCACATGAGTTGCATTGGAAAGCAGCTAAGCGGATTCTCCACTACATTCAGGGTACTCACAATTATGGAATTCAGTATGCAGCAGGCATGGATATTGACTTGGTGGGATATACGGATTCAGATTGGGCGAGTGATTCTCAGGATCGCAAATCCACTTTAGGGTATTGCTTCTCACTTGGTTCTGGTCCAGTTTGTTGGTCGAGTAAGAAGCAATCTGCAATTGCTCTTTCATCAACAGAGGCTAAGTATCGAGGGGCAGTTAATGCCACCACTGAGGCTATTTGGCTTCAGAATATTCTCACTGAGTTTGGTATTCCAGTTAGGAAGCCTACTATCATCTTTTGTGATAATCAAAGTGCTATACAGATCTCAAGAAATCCAGTTCATCACCAGAGGACGAAACACATTGAGATACATATGCACTATATTCGGGAGCTCATTCAGGAAGGTATCATTAATCTTAAGTATTGTTCTACAACAGAGCAAACTACGGACATCTTCACCAAACCCTTCACCGAAAGCAAGTTCCTTCATTTGCGATCTCTGCTTGGGATACGACAGGTGTCTACTACAGGAGGGACTTCTTAGTACTCCTTTCTTTCTCTCCTTATTTAGGGGGGGGGCTATTCCTCTTATGGGGGTTCTTCTTCTTTTGGGGGGGCTATCTATGTACATGGGTACCTAACATGGTTGCATTTGCCAGGACCCATATTTTCACCCACCTAAGCTACGCTTAAGGGGGGGTGTTAGTGTAGTTTTTTTATTTTCCTTATGTTAGGGGATATTTATTTTTTCCTACACATATATTATTTAAGCTTGCTTAGGTTAATAGGAGTGGTTTATATGAGGACACGTGGCGAAATACTTCAGCTACATGTGTAACTCTCCACCTCACATGGGTAGTTGAGTTACACACCCTCTTTTGGCTTGTCGTGCCACCTCTCATAACCACTATTTTGTCATTTCCTAAGTGGGTTATAGGGTAGTTGGGTTTCGCACCCTCTTTTGGCCTTATGTGCCAACCTTCTCAACTCCTTTTTTGTCTTCATGTAAGGAGGTTATGCCACATGTTTTGGCATTTACTAAGAAGGTAAAACCTCCCACTTTTTATGGGGAATAGGAGTTAATGCACCCCTTGGATGTATATGCTTATTTTTTTTCTATATAATAAGCACTATACTCTCACCTTCACTAGTCAAGCAGGTGAAGTGATAGCTTGGTGAGAGTCTTCTCCAAATTCTCTTCTTTGTCTCTATTTCTCTCTCATATCGAAATTATCTTCATTCAGCTATTTTGATCTTTGATCATCTATTGCGTGAGGAGTTGAATGTGATCTACGACTAACATCAGATCTTGGCTCGGTTCTCGCTTCTCGTAGAATCTCACATGGACTAGTCGGATTTGGAGACAACAAGGCATGCACAATCAAAGGCAAAGGAACAATATCCTTGGATGGTAAGACTAATACTGACAATGTTTATTATGTTGAAGGCTTGAAGCATAGTCTTTTGAGTGTAGGTCAGATGGTGGATAGAGGATTTCATTTACAATTCAAAGATGGAAAGTGCAAGATTATCAATAGATCTAGATTGGAAATTGCGTTTGGAACTCAGACCAAAGGAAATATCTTTCATTTGAACTCCGGTGAGAAGGCTTGCTTGATTTCTCAAATTGATGAAAGTTGGATATGACATAAGAGGATGTGTCACGTAAATTTTGATTGCATAGTGAAGATCAATTCAACACGGGTTGTCAGAGATTTGCCCAAGATTATCAATCCTCATAATTCGGTATGTAGAGAATGTCAAATGGGTAAGCAAGTTAGAACTTCTTTCAGAAACATACATGATAGATCTAATAAAATTCTTGATCTTATTCATACTGATTTGTGTGGACCGAAAAGGGCTAAAAGTTTTCAAGGTGGTAGATACTTTATGTTGCTTATTGATGATTACTCTAGAATGATATGGGTTGCATTTTTTAAAGAAAAATTAGAAGCTCTTGAGAAATTCAAAATTTTCAAAGCTATGGTTGATACAGAAATAGGATTAAAGATAAAATGTTTAAGATCAAATCAAGGAGATGAATTTACATTTGGTGAGGTCAACAACTTATGTGAGAAGAATGGAATCAGAAGACAATTTTCTGCACCTACAACTCCACAGTAGAATGGAATAGTGGAAAGGAAGAACATGACTATCTTAGATGTTGCAAGGTCAATGATGATGGAAGCCAAATTTCCTGATATCTATTGGAAAGAAGCTTTCAATACTGCGATATTCACTTTCAATAGAGTAAACATAAAAGGTGATACCGGTAAGACTCCTTATGAATTATGGTTTGATCATACTCCTACTGTCAGGTATTTCAGAATTTTTGGAAGTAAATAATGTATTAGAAGAGATTATACATTAGGGAAATTTGATCCTAGATGTGATGAAGGAATATTTTTGGGTTATTCTACAACGAGTAAAGCATATAGATGTTATAACAAAAGAATGAATAGGATAATAGAAAGCATAAATGTCAAAGTGGATGAGCAAGGTAATAATCAGATCATATCATATGACTATGTACTGGAAGATGAGATTGTCAAATTAGAACCAGTTGTGCAAGAATCAGTTCAGAGCATTGATCTAGTTGCTTCGGTAACATCATAAAATTTAACAGTGACTATTGATGGGCAGAAAGAGTTAGAAAGTCAAGATAATTCAAAGACTCCCAGGTATGTAAAGTTGAATCATTCTAAAGATCAGATCATTGGAGATAAGAGGAAAGTGTGATGACAAGAAGAAGGTTAGTTGTTGAAGAGGTATGTTTAATTTCCCAAACTGAACTAAAATATTTTATTAAAGCAAGTAAATATGAGAATTGGATGAGAGCTATGAAAGAATAATTGAATCAGATAGAAAAGAATAAAACAATGGGAATTGGTTCCTAGGCCTAAAGATAAAAATGTTATTGGAACTAAATGGGGTTTTAGGAATAAATTAAATGAGGAAGGTCAGGTTGTAAAAAACAAGGCTAGATTGGTTTGCAAATGTTATTCACAGGAAGAAAGAGTTGATTATGATGAAACTTATGCTTTGGTTGCTAAGATTGAAGTGGTAAGACTATTTCTTGCCTATGCTGCACACAAGAACTACAAGGTATATCAAATGGATATCATCTTATGGATGAAGCAAATGTTGAAGGATATAAGAGTAAGTTATGATGAGCCTATTGTTATGCATTGTGATAATACTAATGTTATTGATATGTCAAAGAATCTGATATTTCATTCCAAATCAAAACACATTTCTATAAGGTATAATTTTTTGAAGGAAAAGGTTGAAGCAAAGGAAATCAGGATGATTTATGTACCTACTAAGGAACGGATTGCAGATATTCTAACAAAACCATTGCCTAAAGATACTTTTGAATATCTCGGAGATCAGTTGGGGGTCACCACCCCTCTGACAGAGAGTTAGAGATGGAGGTATGCATCAATGCGATGAGCTTATCAAAAATATCTTCTGATCTGGGTTGATGGGATGATGTTGCTACTCAGGGGGAGTAGTCAGTTGTCTGGTTTGGCATCAGCCCTTTGTCATTGATGTCAAAGGGGGAGAGTTGTTCATGTGAAAATCAGAAAATCTTAGGGGGAGAGATATTTTGTTGGTTCTTGATTGTTTTGGGAGATTGTTGGCATTCCTTGGCACTTGGATGCTTTTCACATTCAGTGTTGCCATCAATGTTCCGATTGGACTTGGTTACCAATGATTCTAATCGGGTATGATCAGATTGGTTGTTTCAATTTTGGATGGTTATTTAGGATGGTCATATGCTTGTCACATTCAGTTGGTTCATGATTTGGTGCTCTAGAAGCTATCGCTTATGTTCTAGATTACCTGTTGGCTTTACCGGTTGGTGATATTCGATGATTTGGTTAAGTGATTTTGGTTCGGCTTATAGAAATGGTTCCTAACATGATGAAGGTGTTCTTGATCATCTCATAATTTTTTGGTAGCTTCACATTGGCTGGTGTGATGATTTGGTGATCTTATTTGGATCTGGTTGGTTATTTTGTATTATTACACTGAGGGTTTCTACCAATTGGTGAAATGTGTTGATATTGGTCTTAGCAGAATTTTCAGCGGATATAATTGTTTGGGAATTTGAATTAGGTACATGCTATGTGATGTAAATCACAATATTGGTCTAGTGGTATTGTGTGATGAAATTTTTCTAATTAAGGTTTATGGGTTTAGGGTTTAGCCGACCTTGTTATCAAGGTTGATGATCTGTATTTAGAGGCGACTTATTCATGTAATTTGTAGAGGATGATAGAGGATGGTATGGTTATGTCTACATTATTTGAGATTGGTTATGTGTGAACAAGGTTATATCATTCAATGAAGGTTTGTGAAGGTTTTAGTATTGCAGGGTAGACATTTGTGCTTAACTGAAACTGTATCAAGCATTAGGAGATGCTACTTTCATAGTTCATTTTCTCTGGATTGTAGTTCGATGTTTATGTAAGTCAGTGAGACTTCCCTTTTGTGTTGAGTATTGCGCTCTAAATGGTTGGCCTAATTGTAAGTGCAACCCCCATTGTGATTATTTCACATACTGTTGTAGAAGTATTATCTGCCTATGGGTACAGTTTCCCACCGTGGTTTTTCCCTTTACCGGGTTTTCCACATCAAAATATTGGTGTTGTGTGATATGTGCTTTCATGCTTTATCTTTCACTGTGTTGTTTATATTGTGCTCCGGTAATCGGCTTATAATTTGCATTAATTGTTTAAATTGTAGAAAACTAATTCATCCCCCCTATCAGTTTTCCTCCGGTATCGGAGATTCTAACAATATTTTCTCCTTAGAACTGCGTACATGGTGCTTATTCAAAAGAAACCCCGTACGCGATTCTTATTCAAAAGGAACCCCATACGCGGTTCTTCTTCAAAAGAAACCCTATGTGCGCTCTTGTTTGTTTAGGCTTGTGAATAGGCTTGGATGACAAAGCTGCGGTTTGGAAATTTGATTTCCCTCGATTTCCCTCCTTTTTGACGTGTTTTGTTTTATGAACTTGGTTTCTTGACTTTGTCATCATCAGGTTTACACTTCGTCAAGTGGGTATTTCTAAAATTGCCATCATATTTTCACCCATCTTCTGAGATTTCTAACCATATAATTTTTTAAAAATTTGAACAACAATTACATATTATTATTGAATTTCTTTTACCAGGTGTTTTGTTTTATGAACTTGGTTTCTCGACTTTGTCATCATCAGGTTTACACTTCGTCAAGTGGGTATTTCTAAAATTGCCACCGTATTTTCACCCATCTTCTGAGATTTCTAACCATATAATTTTTTTAAAATTTGAACAACAATTACATATTATTATTGAATTTCTTTTACCAATGTCTCCATAGTTCTCAGACACATACGTGTACCATTTTTATAATAACTTTTGATCTACTTATCCAAATTTAAAAAACTTTATATATTTGTGTAGTGCAATTGATTCTTTACAATTTAAAAAATTAAATTGTATTTGCGATTGTTTTTGTGCCAGTTATGCTTCGCGCACGAACAAGTACCTGATTTTCAAGATATGCTCGATTGGAAAAATCATAAAAAAAAAAATACTCAACAAAAATTTACAAAAAATACACAACTTCTTGTGCTCACTCTTAACTATCTTTCTGCCAAAGGATTTGTCAGAATACTAAATCTAACTATGACTTTTTTGATGTGCACATCAGACACTATGTTATGTTTTTCAGAAAAAATCAAGGTCTATTTTTCGTGCGTGAAGGATTTGACTCCCTTAATCTTATCCAATTTTGAAAAGAAAATAGTAGTTTGGAAACTAGATTCAAAGTAATACAATCTTTGTTCTTTGAGTATCTTCATATCTTGAGTGAATGACTCTCAACTTTCTCCTCCAAGTTCAAGTTTACCTAATTTCAGAAGAAAAAAAAGTGTCCACTTATACCCCCCTTTTTGCACACCATCTTGGTGCACTTACCCATTAATCCTTAATTTAATTGAAGCCTAACTTTAACCCTTATAAGATTCTAACCCAAAGTGAACAATAACCATAACCCTAATCCAAATTGAAACCTAACCCTAATTTACCCCTTATAACCTAACCCTAATTTAGCCCTTAACTAACCTTATCCCTAACTCTAACCATATAATATATATTATAAATAATATATACATTCTATATTATTACATATTATAATATATATAATTATATATTGTATATTGTATATTATATTATATATTATATATTAATAAATAAATAACATACTGTGAAATATATGATTTTATATGATATATTTTAATAAAAATTATATCTATATTATGTATAATTAATATTAAAATTTATAGATATAATTAATATTGAAATTTTATATATTTAAATTATGTTATTAAATATTATGTTAAATATTATTATGTTGTTATTATTTGATTAACATAAAATGAGTTGAATCTAACTGCAATGAGTAGGTTAGCATAATTTTGTTGTAGTTATGTGTGATGTTGGGCAACTTCAATTTGCACGTAGAGAAGAAAATAAGATGGTAGTTATCATCTAGCGTGGTCAAGCTTAATTGTAATGAATAGATTAGAATAGTCTTATTAGAGAAGAAAATAAGATGGTGGCTATCATCTAGCATGGTTAAGCTTAATTATAATGAGTAGATTAGAATAGTATTATTAGAGTTGTGTGTGATGTCACCATGATGTATCTACATAATTATCCTTTCTAATTTAATTCTATCTCAACATTCACATCTTTACAAACAAATACATTAAAGAATCTCTATATCAATTGGATAGGATCACTATTGTGATTATATCTCCTCAAAGTGTACTCATATCCAACAAATTTAATTTGATGCAAAATTTTCAATCCTTTGTATCTAGTATTCATCTCAAATCAATATACTTTTAAATCAAATTTAAATTATTATGTTAGAAAAGAACTACATTTACCATTATCATGAATTCACTCCAAAGGTATTCAAACATAGTTAACAATCAATTTAGTCCAAGTTTCAAGGTATGCTTGAGACTAAAACCAAAATATTGTTTCTAAATTTACTATCATCTTTTTGGAATATATTGGAATTCACAGTTGTGCTTATGCTCCACACGTCACACAAGAAATATTATGAAGATGGAAGAGGCCCCTATGACAACACAAAGGCTTGTAGTGAAAAGCTACATAAAAGACCACATATACCCTCACACTCTTTTTATTAACACCATCATCACCAAACCCGTTTGAGTGTATGGTTGGGTGAATCTAATTTACAAAAAGTAGTCCCATAATATTGCATTTAGCTTCAACATATGCAGATACTCTCAGTACATTTTCCACACCCAACCTACTAAATCTAGCCCATCTCCTATTGACCAAGGGGGCCTTCCTTCCACACACAACTTCAAGATCAAGAGCACTGAAACCACACACATTTGATTCGCTACAGTTTCCTCACCCAACCCACTAAATCATGCTTGACTCCGAATACAATGCCCACCTGAGTATTGACAATTCCTATCAAGTTAGTCTAAATGGTGGCATGCAGATCTTCGTTCCTACCCTCATCTAGAAGTGCATTTTTTGTTGCACTTGCATTGCACACCCGCACATCAACACTCCATTCAAAAGATTCATTTATTGTAACTTTTCCAAAGTTCCATACACACCGACTTTTGCAACCAATTCAAAAAGAAAAATTAGATGAGATATCAAGAATCTCAAGTCTTAAGATCAGCTTCAAACGAACGAATAAGATCAAAACCTTGGTCGATTTTTTTTGTTTGGCAGAGCCACCTTTGACAAGATTTTGTTCTAGTTTCCCCAATTTAGTGGAGCTTTGAATGCTCCTTAAGAGAGAGCCTCTTTGGCAATGGTAAGCTCAGTCCCACTTGTGGAATGGAATAAAGAAGAAAAGAGGATCTTTTGATGGTTTAGTTGCATGCAGAGTTACCTATTTATTTCTGTTGCGGGTGGAAAATCCTTACTCTTTGCAATGTGCATAACCTTTACTTAGGTTATTATGTGCAGGAGTTTTTCGCCTACAAAGTTTTTTAAATCTCTCTAATACATAAAATTCTTAAAGAATAACTTTGGCTCTCGAAATGAATGTTTTTTATTGGTAAAGCAGCGTTGACTAGGGCGCTAACCCTTCACATAGTCAAAAACTATCAACCGCATACAAACAACATCAAAAATCATGATGTTGGCAACAAGAAAAACAACCTTAAGGCAGTAAACAAAACAAAGTTGAACAGGCCAAAGAGAACCCTGTCAACCCAGAAAAAACCCAAAATCCCAATCAAGGAATGGGAGAGACACCCAAACTCTGACAAAGGGGGGTTTGGGGGAGGGGAGAGGACTTCCCCTTCTGCCTGCGAGAAACAATAGTCCAAGTGATGTTGTCATTAGGACCATCAAAAGAAAGATCAAACAAGAAGGACCCCGCAGGATAACACTCAGTAGAGTCAACAGAGTGTTGCAGCAGAACAGCAGGGGGTTGTTGCAGAATGTTGATACTTGCCACAATAATCTCTTTTAGTCTCACGCATTCATTATTTTTGAAAGAATAACTTTTTCCAAATGTTAATACTTACCACAACATCTGATTCCACCATGGTTCTTCTAGTGTAAAAGCACTCAAGAGCAATGTACCCAACCTGCTACACTCCTCGTTGTAAAGGACGTTTTGTTAGGTTGTATTATTCTAGCAACGCCAAAGTCATCCATTCAAGCATGGTGTTGCTAGGCTTGACGTTTTGATAACTCAATGATGAACCAATAGTACCAAACCGATACTAAGAGGGGCAGGTGAATTAGTACCAACACAAATATAGTCCAAAACCGGTTTGACAGCAAATACTCCAAACGAATGGCAAACAGGGATACTTGCTCAACACAGGCTGCAACCGATAAAGCCAAGAGTGTCTAAAACAAGCATTGACCAGTTGAACACTTAGCTTTTCATTTAACTCAAAACAATACTACCATTTCACCCTCATGCATGAACAGGTAAACTATCATTTGATCGTCACAACAGTTAGTTCAATATGCTTTATAGACAGGCATAAAACACAGAACCATCATATGCTCAACAAGTAATAACAAAGCATCACAAGATAAAAGCATCACACATGACACACATATTTTTCACGTGGAAACCCAACTGGGAAAAACCACGGTGGGGATGAATACCCACAAGCTGCTTTTGAACTCTTTTGAAATCCGCTCTGTTAGGAGCCTTGTCCGGTTAACGACATTACAATAGGTTCTGCTAGGAACCGATCCTGTTAGGGATCACCCGGTTAAGGGATGGCTATAATACCTGGTTAAGGGTTAAACCCAGTTAGGGTTACCTTGTTAGAGGATTTCTTGAACTCAATAGCTAAAGGATCTCCCGAGCTTCTATAGCTTCTTAGAACTCATTAACCTCGAGTTACCCGGTTAAGGGATTTGAATCAAGCCTGTTAAGACCACCCTATTAGGGGATTTTGCATCAAGCCAGTTAAGGCTACCCTGTTAGGGGATTTCACAACTGTTGAAGTTGTTAGAGATCAATAGGAATTACAATGATCTGATAACAGCACTCAATGCTAATGCAAATCCGTTTTGGCTCCTCTTCACCTTCTGCACATTCACTTGCAGGTATCTCTTCTTTCCTTTGGTCTGGCAAGGATCACGTATCACTTCACTTGGATACACACATACAACTTTTGCCAACAACTCTGAAAGAAACACAACATTGACCTTATAGGAAACAGACAGGTCGGTAGCAAAAACCCTAAACCCTAAACCTGTTGGGTTAAGCAATTCAAACGGTTCAATCCTGACCGTTGAATCATACTGTATTAAATGCAATAATCTTGAATCAATCTCAAGACATTCTCCATCGTCCATTATCCACCGATTTCTTGGCGGCTGATAACCCATCACGCATTATCACTGTTTGACAAACTTTGCACATTCCCGAGGTAGATAGGAATAGTCTTCTTCATACAAGATCCTTCACACGCACAGGGCATACATGGCAACACGATCTGTTATCCATTACCATGCTAACTCATCACACAAAGATCACCGATTGAGTCACTCAGGCTTGAGGCACTCCATCCAAAAACCCTGACATTACCAACCGGTAGTCACACAAGAGTTCCATGTACCGGTTCTCATAACAACATGTCGGTTCACCTTGACATGCTGGTTCACCAAGAACACATATACCGCTTCACTTTCACATAACCAATTCTCATATCATCATGCCGGTTTACTTTTCATCATATCGGTTCACACATGTGCCGGTTCTCTCTTTTCTTCACATATATTGACATCAATGACAACATACAATATCATTATGTCCTCATACTGGTTCACATAATGCCAACAGGTTCTTCCAGTGTAAAAGCACTCAGGAGCAATGTACCCAACTTGCTACACTCCTCGTTGTAAAGGACGTTTTGTTAGGTTGTATTATTCTAGCAACGCCAAAGTCATCCATTCGAGCATGGTGTTGCTAGGCTTGAGGTTCTAATCTTGTACCTCTGCTCCCAATCCACAAACATAAGAAAAACCCTTCTTGGCATGGTAACTACTATTGCTACCATGCAGTATTTCCCTACTACTAGATTCTAATTAGGATCCTATCCCCTTATTTTGGCATCATTAGTAATGATGCAGCTTTTGGGGCTAGTATTGACATCTCAATACTATGGGTCCATGTCCTGATGCCTAGCGTTTCTTCTAATAACCAAGATGTTGGTGTTGTGAAGTCGGTTGCTACTGGGGTTCTAGTCATCATCATTCCTATATAAACATTGTGAATGTTGGAGTGTTGTTTTCCCTTAAGGGATAAAGTTTGTCTCCTCCTTTGTGCATGGTCCTTTTTGGTGATGGTTTGTGGTTAAGATGTGTTTGAAAATGAGATTCGTTATTTCAATAGAGGTTTGGTTTGTAGGTTTACCAATTTTTTGTTCTGCATTATCGATTTATACAAATAAGTTTTGGATACATGAGAACCTCTCATTAAAGAAAATATCTAGCTCATCTTATGTGTATGGGGTTTCTTCATTGCATCTTTTGATTTATCAAAAGACAAAGAATTGGTATTTGATACAAGGTTATGGTTGTGGGGTGAGCACTTGCACAAAGCCCTAGTCCCTCGTCCATCTCCTTTTACCCTCTTTGTGAATCTCTCAATATTAGAGATATGAGGGTTCAACTTTTATATTTTTCCCTTCAATTTTAGGAAGTCTCTTGTTATGAGGCCACTAGCAACCAGTAATTTTTTTAGTGAGAGAAAATTCTCAATTGATTAATAGTTGAATTTTTATAATCAAATTTTAGCTAATAGTTCAAGTTGCAAAGTGACCTAAAATTTTATTTTAGTCTTATTTAAATCATCTAATTTGCTAATAGTACATCATAGCTATTAGTTACTTCGGAGTCATATATTCAATCTCTAGTTGTCATTATTAATTTAAAATATAATCTAAATGATCCTTATATTTCATAAGATAAACATACCCACAATTTGTAATGCTCATTGACATGAAATTGTTTTTAGATATTTTATTTCAATGGAGATCAACCACCTAAAAGCAGTATATTGAATCAATGTTAGCAAATATATATTATAGAGTCTACCTAGTAAACCCATCAATATTTCCACCCTTGGGCCCTACTTTTCCATAAGAATTTTTTTTTAAAAATAGAAAGATCCACTATAGTAGTTAATGCATTTTCCTATTATTTGTCAAGATCCACAAAGATTGTTAGCAAACATTTAGTGATGTAAAAAAATTACCAATAAAATTAATATTTTTTCCAAAAAAGTAGGATTGATCAAGATTTTGTATCTTTTTTTCATGGGGGTTCTTAAAGTTATCCCTACTAGCAATAGTATTGGTCATTTTTGTAAAGTGAGCTACTACTTTCTACATAGGGTACATATCATATTATAGTGGAAACTGATATCTCCAAACTTCTTTATGGAGATATTGTTTTGATGGTGGAAGACAAGCCATGGACCCAACCATTGGATTATGAGAGCCTCCATTTCAAATGTAGAAGATGTTTTACCATCACACATGGCTTCTAATTGCCCTCCCCCAGCACAAGGGTGTGGCAACATAATGGAGGAATGACTACAAAGATTATTTGACTATTCTTGGTATTGATTTTCAGGTATATGGTTCCCCTCAAGATGATGAATCTTCTCGACACTAGATCTTCTATTCCCCTCAAGATGATGGATCGCATGGGAATCAATCATGCTTTTATTGTGACTAACAAGTCTCATTCCTTCTACACCACTAGCTCCTATCAATAATGCCAAACACCTATCCTGATTGCCCAATTTTCTACTCCTTTTGTTGAACACCCAACAGGACTAAGAGGGGGGTGAGTCAGTCTGGAACTTCAAAAATAATTATTAATCAACTTACTTAGCAATAACACATTGACCATCAACACATAAACATCAAGCATCAACACATGAACACATGAACACCAAATTTACGTGGAAAACCCAAATGGGAAAAAACCACAGTGAGAATCTAACTCACAATATGAATAACAATGTTTACAACATTTTAAGCATACAACCAAGGAGCACCAACACCTAAAGGATTTGCAAAACTAAGGTGCACAACCTTAGGCAAGATACAAAGAGGACTTGCACAATTGAAGAACACTTCTTCGAGACAAGATACATACTATTGTTGAAAGACTCACTGTCAATTAGCAATGAATGAAACTGCTGAATTAAAATTGAGAAGGATTCTCTTGATCGTGAAATTGGCCTTGAATAACTAAATCAAATGATCAACATCATGGCAAACATCGCTGATATTCTCTATCGTCACATGAAATTGTCTTGCAAAATGTATCTCCTTCAAAGCTACACACAATTCACTTCTCATCTACACACAATTCATCCATCCACGTATATATCTAACATAACCAATTAGATATATATATATATATATATATATATATATGATCCAAAATAAAATTTACCAAGTTAGCATATTCTGCTATTGATTGTTGACTTGGTGGTCAACACCTCCTAGGGACTCGTGACATGGCTTGACCGCCTTCCATGTGTAGGGTTAAATCTAGCATTTGTATCAAGCATTAATAGTTCGACCTTTTAGCCGAACGACAAACAATTCCAACAATCAATATTAGAGCTTTGGGTCACAGGTTCTAGTCTCCCCTCAGTGGGTATTGAAGACTTAGTCGGTGTTGAGTGAGAGATTGTTGACATGGTGGTCAACACCTCCTTGGGGACTCGTGACATTGCTTAATCGCCTCCCATGGGTCAAGTTAAATCTAGTATTTGTATCTGACATTGATAGTTCGAGCTTTTGGCGCAACACACAATTCCAACCTTCAACCTCGATTTGACTTCAATCTACTACTAAAACAATTGTTCGACACTTAGCTTCTCTCCTCTTAACTCTATTATAAACTCTATTATAACCATGGATGGGCTCTGTGTGAGAGAATCCCCCTACTTCCCCAAGATTTAAGGACTTTGGAAGATAATATTTTATAGATAATTATATAAAAGGCATAAGAAAGATCTACCCAATTTTGTCTTCCAATCTCATTCTCATCTAAGGGTGTAATATTAAATAAGGTTGGGTCTAGCATTGTTTATGCAAATTCCTTGGTTTGTCATTACCAATGGGCTTGCTTTCTTTTAGGCTTGGAGACCCTGGTTCCATTTGTTTTGTTTACCCAATATCTCATGGTACTTGCTCTATTTTTTTATTGACTACTTTGATGTACAAGGTTAAGTCCTTTCAAAAAAACCCTTTTTACCAATATCAAAAACATTCTATAATATCTATATAATCTATATCAAACGTGCATTACAATGTTGCTTAATTCCTCATGTGACAACTAACCAAAGGCCTAAAATGTTGTTTGCAACTCAATGAAAAATCTACAACATAAGATTTTTTGTTGTAAAAAAAATTAAAACACAACATTATTCCATTAAATATTATGACTATGATTATAATTTACAATGAGCCTTACCATTAAATAGATAAACATGACATAACCTCGTATCTAAATAGAAAACAAGACAATATGCACTTAACTCTATTACAAGGTAAAGCCTTACTCTTATACCCTCTCTTAACCATTAAATAGATAAACATGACATAACCTCATATCTAAATAGAAAACAAGACAATATGCACTTAATTCTATTACAAGGTCTCTTAAGACTTATTACACTAGAACAAAGCATGCAAAGGAAATGACGAGCAAGCTAAAAAAAGCTCAAAGCATGCAAAATGCTTATTGTACTAAAACAAAGCAAAAAGCTCACACAATGACTAACAAGCTAAAAAAACTCACAACTGTGTAATCTTTAAAAGCTTTTAATTGAAAGCATTTCAAAAACAAGTAGAACTCTATCAAGTTAAATCATAGACACATACAACTCTATCAAATTGCCTTGTAACCCTCACAGCAATAGCCACCAAGTTGAATTACTGAATCCCTAGATTATCACCTCCCCAATCTCTCGAATCACCGATCACCTAAATCATCGGACTACAATCCATATCAAACAATATAAAGTCATGAGTTATCTCATCGGCATCATTACGAGTATGACTCCCAAGATCCATAGATATCAAGCAATATAACCCATCAAGTCATCTCCTCACCCTCATTTAAGAGTATGACTCCTAAGATCCATACATATTAAACAATATAAGCCATCAAATCATCTCCTCACCCTCGTTAAGGGTAAATGGAACAAGAAAGTGAGCGCCAAGATGCATAGACTGCGAAACTAAGCAACCATCCATATGAATTCATTTTCACCTTCTGTCTTCAAGTGCAAAGTTCTTTTAAATGAATACAAATTAAATCCTTCACTATTGTCAACTTTTAGGGGATCTTCAACGATGATTACATTAACATTTAAACAAAAAGGAAAGAGATAACTTTTAGGGGATCTTCGACGATGATTACATTAACATTTAAACAAATAGGATAGATCTCTTTCCTAGAGGTCTAATAGCAAAGATCTTGTCAAACTTCATCTCCTTGTCCAAACGCTCCGGTAAAAGGCTTCGCTTTCTCTAATTAATCAAAAGGGCGAACTTTCCTGGTCCTTCACGACACTACTGTTTATATTTCTCTAATTAATCAAAAGGGCGAACTTTCCTGGTCCTTCACGACACTACCGTTTACATTTCAGTTGAGTCTAGTTCTAAGGCGGGTTTTGAATACCCCATTTATTTCAGGTTTGTGCTTGCTTGTAAGGTGTTTCAAAATGTGCATGCTTGATGGGTGTTTCAAAATATTAACACCGCCCTTTCCTGGTCCTTCACGACACTACCGTTTACATTTCAGTTGAGTCTAGTTCTAAGGCGGGTTTTGAATACCCCATTTATTTCAGGTTCGTGCTTGCTTGTAAGGTGTTTCAAAATGTGCATGCTTGATGGGTGTTTCAAAATATTAACACCCCAATGTGGTTGTCCTTGTGCCTGGTTGTAAGGTGTTCAAAACATTAATAACCCCAATGTGATTGTCCTTGTGCCTGCTTGTAAGGTGTTTCAAAATGTGCATGCTTGATGGGTGTTTCAAAATATTAACACCCCAATGTGGTTGTCCTTGACCCTGGTTGTAAGGTGTTCAAAACATTAATAACCCCAATGTGATTGTCCTTGTGCCTTGTGTGTTCAAAATATTAATAACCCCAACGTGGTTGCATTTGTGCCTGGTTGTAAAGTGATGACTTTAGTTTACATGGAAATTCAACTAATGATTACTTCGATACCAGTGCTTGGGTGTGAACCCACATTACTTACAGGGAAACAAAATAAACAGAAGCATTGGAATCATCTATGGAAAAGCATTATACACGTTTATATACAAATGATAAAAACCTTACGAGTCAATTTGCTACAGTTACCATGATTACTTAAACTTTCTAAGTCCAGATAATTAAAATCTGTTTCTGGATCAACCCGTGTGGATCTCATGGCGTTGTCTTAAATTTAACATTCAGTTCTCAAATTGTCACAGTTAGTTCACAACACACTGTTCTTCCGAGCACGATTTACCTTTTGATATCCATCATTCGACAAGATAAAAAGGTTAAATGACAAACCTCACGATATCTGACTAAACTATCTAAACCTCTCGCTATCTTACTGAACTATCCAAGTACCAGACTTCAAAACAATCATCAGCGATGTACTACGGTATTAATTAATAACTATTAATCAATTATGCGTGCAAAACAAAGTCAGAGACCAGTCAACAGATTATTTTTAAAAAGCTTTCTAAAATACCTAATCATGTATGCTGAAAAAATAATAATATCAATGAAGATGAACCTTTATATTTCAACAAATTTAGATAATTTCATATCCCAGCCTTAATCTGAAAACAGACCATGATCCATTTACAACCGACATGATTATATTCATTTTAACTCAACTTTGTTAATCCATGCCCATTGTTAGTAAACGAAACGAAGTTCATTCACAGGCACTAACTTTAATATAATAAAAAAATGCAAGGTCAACCCTCCGCAAGCAAACTTTTAAGTAATAAAAAGTTATGGAGGTACGAATTTTTTTTTCGACAATTAATTAAATTTTAAATGTCCCGCCTAAGGAACCAAGTCATCTAATCCTCTCACTAGAAACAAAACTGTGACATTTCATGATGCAATGATCATTTTAAAGAAGATTCCCAAGAACTTAGCACAATCTGCCCTTCAAGGTCGGTTATTAACACTTGATGCACTCAACTTGATGACTGTATTCTTTACCGTGCACATTTAAAAAACTCCAAGGTTCCACAAAACTGGTAAATGTATGTATCAATCTATTATATATCACGGGGCAAAATTTTGAAGTGAAAGTCCAAGATTAGACTAGCCCAAGCCCTAAAAAATAAATACACTAAAAATTTTGATGAATGTCCAGATTTCCTACTAACAAAACTGTAATGTCTACAAAGTGGCTTAACCAAATCGTAACAAATTGAATTACAAAGCATAAGCTTGAAAACATCTCAAGCCTAACAAATTAACTAACAATGGATGCTCTAATTTCCAACTTGACAAATTCTCCCAGTTGCATAAACATTCCAAATCAACCTTTCAATACCAGACTCAAATCGGGATCAGACATAACTAACACATGGAACACCATAACTTTTCTATTGTTGTTTGCACTCTGGAGGCTGCTCTCCAGGAGGACCACCACCTCTTTGTACAATACCCCCTTTCTGAGAAAGGTGAAACAAACCATCAGCGCTGCTCATATTTAAACAGCAACTTAAAAAGCAACAAAAAGAAAAAATTAATAAGACAACTTTTACCTTGGCTGCAGATGGGCGAGACTGCAAAATTCCAGGCAAGAAAGATATATGAGGAACTCATCATGAATATCAAAACAAACTTATGAAACTACATACCTGTACATGCATAATGTAAATACTGAATATGAACAGAGAAACATTGAAACATTACAGACAGAACACCATACCTTTCTTCGCTTATCTTCCACTTCATCATCCTCTTCCTCATCATCATCATCATCTTCCTCATCCTCGTCATCATCTTCCTCATCCTCATCATCATCATCTGATTCTCCTTCATCACCATCATCAAATTCATCCAGTTGGCAAGCCTCTCCAGTAAACCAAGACACTGCATGGGGAATTATTTTGTCCCTGATAGTTGAGCTGCAAACAAGAATATTACAGATGTTAAGTACATAGTTTTGTTGAGAGTCGGCAAGGTGACAAAATATTAGAAGTGGGTAAAAAGTCGCACCCAATGTCATAGTCCTGCTCCATCAGATCTTGAAGCTGCTCAGCCTGCACAAAAATCCAAAGAAAATATACCATTGAACTGACGGATGTCAAAAAAGGCAGGCCCCAATTGTCCCTTCACTAAACATCGACCTAGGTACAGTTCTCAAAATCAAAGTGCATTACCACAGAACACTTACAGTCTCTTCATCAATGTTTTCATCATCCTCTGGAACTTGTGGTGGATCAAAGAAGTTGAAAAAGCTCTCACATTGTTCAGTTTTTGTCACAGGCTTAACATTCTTTGCTCCTTTCTTTGGCTTCTTCTTCATAAGCTTCTTTGTCAAGCATTTTCCTGGGTGCCACTCAATCTCCGTCCTTCAAAATTACAAAATGAGCATATTCCAGTTAAGTATTTTGGGATTCAATGCCAAAATCTATGTGCTTGTCTTAATCAGATGGATAATCTTACCCTATTGCACGCTCCAAAATAGGCTCATCATCATCAATCATGTGGTAGGTCTTCGTCAACTACAGAAAAGCAATTTCTGAGTAAATAAATAAAAATATACCAAACAAGCATCGCCACACAAGATGCACAATCCAAGTAAATATAAAGCATGCACTTCACAAGTTATTTCCTTACCACTGAATTCTTGAAGTAAGGGTTTGTATCAAAGTAAAAATCAAGCTTGAAACCTTTTGGATCTTCTATTCTACACCACTTGATATCCCTTAGATACTTCAGAGCACCTTCATCTCGGTCAGTTATCTGAATAACAACGAAAAAACATATCATATTTAATACAATTGCAGCAATAGGTCACAAAACTACTGGAGTAACTCGCAACCTTAAACCTCATTGAATCATGCAGTAGATAAAAAATGCATTATTTTACAAGGTGGAACAAGGAAAACTAGAATCTCACCTGCACGGCAAGCACCTCATTTGTCTTCATAGCAGTCAGCCAAAACTCAGGAACTCCTTTCTCTGTAGGAAAAGAATAAAGTCAAAAAAGAAAGAATAATCTTAAAAAAACAATATTACTCAAGCTGCAACAAATTTCCCTTACGGTTATCTATAAAAGATAGTCCACACTTCATCATCCATGAAACCACAAATCTACAGAGTTCTTCTCACCTTCTTCCTTATTTTCTTCAGTTGAATTTTCATTCTGGGACTCATCCTTAGTTTCAACATCCACTATGCCATTAACAATTTCATATCTCTGGAAAGCAATTAAATGATGGTCATTAACAACATGCTTCAGAAGATCACAACATGCATTACAAAATCATAACAAACAATATAAAAGACTGATATAATTCTGAAATTTACAAAAAACCAAAATGTACCTTAGAATATAGTGGTTCATACAACTTCTGATATTTAGCTTCCAGAGCAGCTCTCTCCTCGAAGAACTTAGCTTCAAGTTCATCATGTTTGCTCTGAATCACAAAACATTTCAAGGAAAAACTGTCAAGAGAAATTTAAGGGGCAAAAACTTCTAAAACTCTTCTTGTAAATAGGATACAGCAAGATTGACCTGCATTTTACCATATAGACTTCGACCTAGTTCAAAAACAAGCAGCTGTAAATAGTATTTATATCTGTTTAACAAATCAACTGCGGACTGCTTCAATCTAGAGTCCAGCTAATATGTGCTTTGAACAAAGAATCCTATGCACTTGTATAATCAGATGACTGCTCTATCTAAACTCTGAGGAGTGGTTAAAGGGTAAGAGCTTCATTTTTATACAAATATACGCCATATAAGTTTCAGTGCTTAACTAGGATGTTTTCTTCCTAATATCACAGTAAGCAGCTGCCAAATAGTAAGTATGATACAAAATATTTGGTTTATAAATGTTTTTACTTACTAATTGTCAAACAAAAACAGCCCAGGAACAAAATTGTTTTGACAGGACTTCTAAATCCCAATTCCATATTTTGATTTTTATATTTTCAAATCAAACATCAGAAAAGAAACAGGTTTCAGATTCTAATAGATCTATATAAATTACTACTTAGTTCCAAATGAGTAGATAAAAAGCCCTTCATTATAACAAAACGTATTGCACAAAAAACAGAAAAGATATAATTGAAGGGAAGGATGTACAATTGATTGTTTTGAAAACTCCAAAATCTGAAAGTCACTTAGAACCAGTTATGGAGCCTAAATATTGCATCTTCCCTGATATGGACCTTCAAACCAGACAACCTTTGAGCACTAACTCTATCTCAATCTTGATATTTATATGCCTGCCATTGAAAGTCTATTCGCAAACTTTGTCCTAGTAAAAAATTATGGTCATTGGAAGTGTCCAGTGCAATATTTAGGCATTGTCTAGGCACTCTGTATGGTATTAAAAACAGAGTGAAGTACTGATCGGTCAATCCATGCACCAAGGAACTCATACTTCTTGGCCATATAAGGTGAATTCTAAACTGTAATCAACAAGGGCCTAAATTTGGTTCTTTAATCTATTGCATTGGTATGAATGCACATTATTAGAGTAATGCTATTTCAAGAGGCAGAAAAGATGAAAAAACGTAGTAGTAATATATAATTTCAATTCACCTTTAACATGTAATAGGGCTACTATACTTAATCGGTATTTCACTTCAATTCAAAGTACTTTGGTTTCAGATGGATAATATTCATCTTGCCTCATCACCAACCACAAAATCCACCATCTACAACTTTCTCTGTAGATTTAATCTAGAGAAATGACTCTGTTTGATCTCAACTGTGGGATTCAAACAAAGGAGGGCACTCTAGTGTGCACTGAAAGATTACTTTGCCTAAGGGAGAAATTGGACTACTAAAAGGTTTTGGTATTAATGTGATTTTTCGAAATTTGCAGAAATATCTCCAAAGTGGCAAGAATATTGTTCTGCAACTTGATTATTGTTTTCCATTCATCATTTTGTCAACATCTTGTGTTTGGATATGGCACACAATTGGCCTCTTTTAAGCAGCCACAAAAAACAGAAAAATGAATAATTGAAGGCAACGTAATGCTTTACTCCTCAATACTGAAACCCACCTGAAGTTCTTTAAGAGACAGCACTCTCTTCTTTACCACAGGAGAGAGAGAATCAAAAATATCTGATTGCTGCCCAGCTAGGTGCTGCAACTTATCCTGCAGCCAAGCCAAACTAAAATTCAGAGGTTGAATTGCATAATATTAAATAGCACCTCTTCAGTTTAGTTAATGATATATTTTGAAATGCAGTTCGCAATTGAAATATACCTTCAAAGCATTAACCAGACCAGCACGATCCTCAGCACTTAGAGCTGAAACAACAAAAAAAGATGACGAAGCAAATTGAGCAAAAGCAGAATAATCTCAATAATTTGTTGTGGCAGCATAAAATTTGTTACAGATAGTGTAACATATACAGTAAAGACACATCATTTGCCATTAAAATGATTATTAGAATAGGAACATGCAAGCAGCTTAACACAGAAAATTCATTGCTACTAAGCCTATGTTGCTGGGTTCTGCACGTGGAAGATTTAGCTTTCAAAGATGCATGAATCTTGTAATTTATTTCAAGTTCTAAACATTTTTATCAAAAAGTAAAAATTTTAAGGTTTTTTTTAAACTTTACATACATAATCTAGGGGGTGTATTGCCAATTTGTTTTTGTTTTTTCTACATTGTAAGGTTGTAATTTTTTTTGTTCTGTTATATTCATACAAAATGGCTAGTATTTCTAATTCAACTACCCCACATGTTTAGAGATCATTTAGATTTGACACATCACCTCTTTTGTGACACTTAAGTTTATAACCATGAAAGAACTACTTGATAAAAATGGGTGTCATCATTGGCATTGTAAGTAATGTAGATGAGTATAAGCGCTTGTATAGTTGAGTGAAAGCTCACCTATGCGCTACCACCGACTTAAAATAAAAATTTGCCAGGGTAAAATCAAAAAAGGTTGCGAAGCAACATTAATGAGATAAACTAAACGACGAGGGGATGCTAATATGGTAAAAAATATATCAAAAAGGAGAATACATCCACTTTCCAAGAAAGAATCATAGAAACCTCCTATTGCCTTCACACAACTAGCTAACCCATCCTTTCATGCCTCATCTTCCCGATCCTATTGCCTTCACACAACTGGCTAAACCCATCCTTTCATGCCTCCATCTTCTCGAGAAATGAATACCTCCTTTCTCTCATAAAAGAGGCCCATTGGAGAAGGCCTTATAACAAGGCAAGGGAAGTTGCAGATGAAAGCATTGCTCATTGCATTTATGGCAATGAGCTTCTTTTCAACCTTGTTAGATCACCATATCGCCAAAATATAGTGATGGTGATTGCCAATGCATCTATTGATTACATTAATCCAAACTATGAAAGTTGTGCACTACCTTATTGGCCAAAGAGAAAGCTTCACAAAGACATCATTGAGAGCAACCAAAGATTCATGGCCCAAAATATGTGTCGATCATTTCTGATGGATTTATTGCAAAAATATATCACTAGTCAATGTCATTGAAATATCCCCTTTAGGGGTGATATTTTTTAAGGTAGTATATTGTGAAGGGCAAGTTACGGTGCAAATTTTATTGCAATATTCTCATACAATCCATTGAGATAGTGGACCTTAAAAGCATTGTACAAGCCATATCAGACAACGCTAAAAATTGTAGAGCAAATGATTCAATAGTGGAAAATACAGCTACTCATATTTTTTGGACATCATGTGTTGTCCACTCACTCAACTTGATATTGCAAAAGATTCACACAAAAATCAAATGGATCAAAAAAATCTACATAACAAAGAAAATTCAAATGATTGTGACAAATCATCATATGTCTCAACCCATCTTCAAGACCTTTGACTTGTAGTTTTTTAAGTTAATTTAAATATTATTATTTTAGTTTTTTTAATTTTATATATGTGAAATGCCATCTACTTTTTAATATTTTTATTTGTTGTTATTTAATACACCATGTTAAGTTGTCAAGTGTTGATTTGCATCATACGCAAACACCAAGCACTATGGTCATCAACACTCTTTAAAGTGTATGGAGGCAATCAAACACCTAAAAAACCCAAAATATTAGAGCATTGTTCCTAGATGATATGTAGTGGGCTCATGTAAACATGTTTGAATTTCACTAGTTGCATCATCAACATGATTACGTGTTAGATATAGATTGCACATGGAAGGGTGAAACTTATGATATGAACTCCAAGGGAAAAAAAAAAACATTACAGAAGACAAGGATCATGACCACACAAAAGCTTTTCAAAAGGATCCAAAAAACCATTTTTTGACCATTAAAACAAAACGACCACACCCTTGCATCTCCCAGTATCTATTTTTTCTCTAAACTATTAAAGCTAAAAGATACTTCCTCTGGTTAGGAAGATGGTATCATATGGAGATTAAGAGGTTGTTGGCTACAAGATTGGTTTCAAAAGAATATGTAAATATACAAAGTGTTGTCTTCGGTGACTTTGGCCACTTCACATCTTCAAAGAACCATAACGTTTGTGCACTTCAAAACAAGTATAGGAAAGATTCTAATGAATGGTAGCTTATACTGTGTGTGTGCGTGTGTGTGTACGTTTGTGCTCTTCAAAACAAGTATAGGAAAGATTCTAATGAATGGTGGCTTATACTCTGTGTGCACACGCACGTGCGTGGGCGTTTTTGTGTGTGTGTGTGTGTGTTTTGTGATTGTAGAGATGTTGCGCCCACTCAACAAGTTGCTAGATCTTCTTCAACTGAACAAAATTGGAGTACATACTCTATCCGCTTGATTAAGCACAAACAATTAGATGAAGAAAAGGTTGAGGATTTGGTCATTGTGCACTACAACTTACGCCTCTTATGTGAAAAAAAAACTAATTGGCTAACTCCCAACTGTGTCAACTTACAAACTATAGTTGAACAACTTGTTGAAGTCTAGATGAGGAATCTTCTGCATATGACATACTCTAGCGGTAGTGTGAGTGGCACTACAAGCTGTTTGTGGTTCAAATGAAATTGAACTAAATGCTAACTATGGTGAATGCTAACTATGGTGCTACCAATGTAGAGCGATATTAAAGATATTATTTATTACTGTAATTTTCATTTGGTATTGACATTTGACAAAACACTAAATTATCATATTGTGAATTTATGAGGATCTTACTTTTTGCCAGTTATGAGGTATTTAAATATTTCATTTATTGCCAATTATTAATATTACTGTTTTGAACCTTTTATAATTTTTTAAATTTTAATATATAGCATACAAACTTGCAAACATACCCAAGGAAAAAAATATTGTACCAATGTACCATGTATGAAGATGAACAACTTAGCGTAAACCAAATACTTCAAAAGTCATGCAAAAAGTTGGGGCTTGTTGCAAAACTAGATGGATCATAATTAGAAGCAGCTGTAGCAAAATCTAGAAAGTCTCCACTTATAAGAGACATTAAACACAACAGATTCTTTGACTGAATCAAAACTACATTGTTCTCAACCATAGAAGGCATTGTCCTCAAAACAATTGGCTTTTCCCTTCAATCCTTCAAATAATTTTAACTTTCCAATATCGTTTTGAAAAAGTAAACATTGGGAATCCCAAGGCATTTGAGTTATCCAACAAATAAATTAATCACCTCCATCTATAAATTTGTATAATTTGCTATGTACTCAAGCCATTTATCATGCAGAGCAACAATTACTCTCAACCACTAACCTTATAATACCATTTCAGAACCACTGTACTTAAACTCTCAACCACTAACCTTATAATACTATTTCAGAACCACTGAACTTAAAATACCATTTCAGAAACACTGACTGTTTGAGATTTGAAACAAGATCTGTTAATAATCACAAACTTAAACGCTTTTCAAATTCATGCACAATAGTGTTGATAAGTTTTCAAATATCATCTTGACTTTCCGGCTTGGTGGACACACATGCACAGTGAACTTTAATCATTTCTGCTCTGATAACCATATAGCTAGATTCATTCCACCAATTATCCAAAAGAAACTATCAATCAAGTGCACATAGTTATGGAAGCCAAACCTATATTAAGAATTTAGGCTCAGAAAGACATTAACCTTCAAAGAATAGAGATTGGAACCCAAATCATAAGCTCTATAAAAGCAACTTTTACCTACAAATCAAGACCTTCAATTTTATTATTGCATTAAGTCTTCGATAAGACTAATAAGGATGTGGAAAGAAAGACAAACCAATGCCAAAAGAACAAAACTGCCGCTAACCTTAGCCTTCAAAATCATTTAAATCCAAAGTTTGAGCGAGTGGCAAGAGCCAGTGTTAAAGTTAAGCTTACACACCAAAATTTTGTTTTCTAGACTTTATACAAACTAAGACTATAGAGTAGATTGAAATTCAACAAAATACACAAGCTCTCATTTCACCAAAAAAGCTATTTGCTTTTAGGTGCAAAAAGCCAGTCTTTAGTTTTACAGTCTAAAAACTGTTCAATAGAAGCGTCGCTAATGAAACATTTTAGGGCTGCTAATTGGAATCTTAACTATGCACCCTCAACTTGAAGGGGAGCTAGTCTCTCCTGCCACCTGAGCGTTTAAAAAGAAGCAAGTGAACAATCTCAACACTTGCATCTGACATCCATTGTCTTATTTCACATAGATGAGATGTTTTGAGAACACGTCAATCTGAAGAGGTTGATAGCTACCCTAATTCTCATTCAGATGACAATAAAAATCCAATAACATTCAAAATCCATTGAACTCCAGCACTACGCTCATGACTCCTCAGATCTAAAGTACACGTAATTGCAATGCCTTCAAATATTAAAGTCCCTATTAACATTATGTTTCGGAAGTCACTATTAAAGCATACTTTACTAAATTCACTTCAGCATACCAGAGCTAGAGATAATAATATCTGTTAACAATCAAAGGCAATAAAAAAAGTCTGTCTTCTTACTATCACTAGTAGAATTTAGATAGTCCAGAATACAGCGTAACTAACTAGAAATCACCAATCACCTAAATGGTATTATAGTGTGATACCCCGGCAATATTTTACCCACAAACTACTATTGTGGCTATTGTTCCAAAAATCATTTTCTACAGCAATAAAAATTGTTAACGACTTACAAAATCTTATTTACGTCTGCACAAATAGCAAACACAGGAACCAAACAATAAACAGAATCCCAGTCAATTCTTTTTAAGAAAAAATAGATAAGGAGCTAATCTTCTTATGTTTACTTTGAGGTTATACATAGATAAATCATATAAATGCAGTTCCGATATTGCTGAGATCAACCATAGAAATCAAACAATCCAAGTGCTAGAAAAAATATCAAAAGAAAAGTAAAAAGTAACTATAAACAGCACCAGTTGATGTAAGAAACGGCCAAAAAACTAAATGAAGGCTATGATTGATTGAATCATAATATTTCCATTCATTGGGGCTAGAATAATTGTTTCGAGTCTGGAAAGCATTGGACTCCTAGCCGACCTAACAAAAGTTTCTGAAACAAAAATGGGTCAAATTAAAAGGCCCATAAAAGAATCAAAATCACCCAAAATTTTATCAAGATGACGGAAGATCACATACTTTGCAGGGATGCATCGCCACCCAAAACCAAAGTTGTTACAGAGGAATTTTTCAATTAAACTATCATTTCTACGATTTTGAGGAAGCTTCTCGGCGTCATTCTCGCCCGCTACAGTTGTTCCATTCGCATATCATTTCTAAGACTTTGGGCAGGCTTGTAGGTGACCCCCTCACCCATTGCCATGTTATGCCATCTTCCGATAGACGACTTGATGGAGCGTACTAGCTGGTGGCGACGCTTGGCCTTAACTATACGAAAAGCGTATTCCTATTGCCTCTGACACATAACAGGTCATATGCAGAACGATCACAGAGAGAGACACAAAGAAGTAAAAAGAACACGACAGTTTGGAAGCTCCCAAAGACCGGAGAACCTAACCAAGACCAGGGGAAGGAACAAACTTATTTTAAAATATTGACAGAAAACCCTAAAATGAAGAAGAATAAGGATAAAGCAAGCACCGCATATTGAAAACATTTCATAACAATCATCGGCGGAGAGCACAAATTCCGCCGATGCTGTCAGTTATAAAGTTAACCTAACCATGAGCCAGAACCTTGGAGTCGAACAAGATTTTTTTTATTTTTTGGGGGGAATAAACTTCCATAACAGACGCCGCATAAAGAAAGGGGAAGACGAAAAGGTTTTCGTACACCGGCAAAACTTTCTAAAAGCTCGAAAAAATTCATACGAATAGCAAAGGTTGGGCTACCTGCGGAACCTGTAGGCAAGGCCGCGCCGAGATCCGCCATGTTGTAAGGGGAGAGCTGATCTTCTGAGCCTCCTTGTTTACTCATGCTTTTATTTGCTCTGCGGCGACGTCGCTGCGCTTCGAACTCGAGACGTGCAAGCGCGGTTGTGCAAAACGCTACGCTCAAAAAAAACACACAAAGCAGGAAACCCTGACCGTGCGTTGTGTGTGGATGGAGGCAAGCGAGCGTGTAAGGGTTTTGAATGGAGTACAACACCACATTTATTTATTTGATGCTTCGCAAAATTCCACTTTCAATAATTATTATAAAAAATATGTATATATTTATTTTCATCTAATTTCGCGTCATGCGTTAAGGCATGATAGCTGCCCTTGTCATTGTCTTCCCGCCAACACGTCGGTCCTAATTTCTTAGTTGTATCATGCGTTAGAGATTAAGTCGTCCGCTCTTTTAATCCCTCTCAATGTAATTTCCTGTATCTTGTAACATGGGGAAAATTGCATACAATGGATTGGTTCCCACTATTTATGGTAGTTTGAGTGAAGAAATGGTATTTGAGTAAATGTATGTTTATTATTATTTTATACATTGTCATTGTCTTACACCTAATTAGAAAATTTGGACATAGTTTTTGTTGAATTTTATGTTTTGAGGTATATTTTAATTAAAATGATTTTTTATGCTGTCAAAAGTTTATGTCTTCTTTTCAACATTGATTATCGCTCTTCTTGTTCTTTCTTATGTCAGTGTCAGTGTTCCTCGAAGAGATCAGATTTGTATTGCCTTATTTCTCTTCAACTGGATTGTTTTATGATGTTGTTGTTGTTGGTTTTAAGTTCATTTGCAATGGTTATACTTGTTGCTTTGTTTGTTAAGTTCTCACCTTGAGAGCCTATTAATTGTTCTCATGGATATATGGCTACAAGGTTTGTTTTGTTGACTTGTTACCATCTTGATAGTTTATTGATTGTCTTTTTATTGTAACTCTCTTTCATTCTATCAATATAAAAAAAAATAAGTTTATAAATGATATATTGTTGTGTGAGTTTAACTCGTGATTTTATCTTATTGTCACTCATTCTCATGAATTTATATTTGGTCTTTAGATCTTTCATCCATCGTTGTAGACCAAATTTGTTAGTGTGAAATTAACTCAAGACATTAATGTGATCACATATATGAATCTTGAACATTTAATTTCAAATTTTAACCTTGTTGATTATCTCCTTCTAGTTGTTGTCAGCCAACTACTATCTATTTATGTTGATATATGTATTATCTTGTCATATTTAAAGGTATTCATTTTTTCATTTGAAATCAAGTTGGATTAACCTAAGACATGCTAGGAAATTGGAGAATTGACCAAAGTCATTTTTTAGGTTGTCTATATCTAAACCTTAACTTTTAAATTCAAATTTTAAAATAAGGCATTGTCAACTCCCTATTACTAGTGAATGTAAGCCAACCTAATGCAATTTTGTGTTGATTTGTGTGTTACATTATCATATTTAAGACATTTATTGATTCATTTAACATCATGTTAGAATAACCTAGGGCATGTTATGAGATTCAAGAATAATTAGAGAGAATTCATGGTAGCATTATCAAACCATACATCATCTTAGGCATCCTTGTATGTGTGTTTGTTGTCACGAACTTGCTTCATAGTTGTTTAATCAATCCTCTTAGGGACTTGACTAAGGAGAAAATGATCCTCACTTAGCAAGCTCCCAAATAGTGTTTGTAAACAACAATCCTCGTGTTTACCAATAAAATTCATCGTGGCTAACTAGAATCAAATAGGAAATCATGAATCCTGTCTAAAGAATTCTAATAAATATCAATGAAAGTAAGCATTCAAAACAACGAGGTTATTAAATAAATAAATCAAAACCCCTTATTGCACAGATGCAAATTGCTTCCATTGTTCTTATCTTCCTTGAGTAATGTTGGCTTTTAGATATTGCAAGATGGCACAAAGATTCGAAGTTCGTGATTGTTGAAAATGGAGAATTGATGCTAAATTTATAGATTTTTTGAGAAGATTGATTGAGAGATGGAACTCAAGTGAGCTAAAAAAGCTTATTTTTAGTTGAATTGTTGACTGAGAGGTGGAACTCAATTGATTGAATTGATGACTGGATAGATTGAATAGAAAATAGAATAGATTGATTAGTTAACAGAGTTAACTGGGGAGTTGATTGATTGAATGCTTTTTAGAAAAAAGCTAATTGAGAGATGGAAATAGAGACTAGAGAGATAACTTATTTAATTAATCAATTGATTGAATTGATCAATTAGTTATTAATTTAGCATGTGTTGTGGGATTTTTTATTTAAATTCAATTCTAATTTGCATGTAAATTGAACTTGATTTAGAAATTCAATTTGATTTTTGCATGTCTTTGATTTAGCTTTTCGAAATCGTGAAATTGAATGCACATGTAATTGAGATTAACTGAAATTGGAATTTGGGGAATTCAAATTTGAATTTGAATTTGAATTAGAAGAATATTGAAATTAGATAAAATTAGAATTTGGGGAAATGGAATTGAATTTTAAGAATGAATTAGCTAATTAAATAATTTAAAGAAACTATTTAATTATTTAGAAATCGAATTTAATTAAATAATAAAGATTATTTAATTAAAGGTATTAAATCATAAGTAATTAAATAATAAATATTTAATTAATATTAGAGAGCATTTGGTAGCAACACAGGACAGGCAGAGGAAGTATGCGGATGCTCATTGTGTAGACAAGCAATTTTCAATGGGTGACAAGATGTTTTTGAGGGTTCCTCCACGAAAGAGTCTAATCCGTTACGGAAAAGGCTCTAAGTTGGCACCTCATTTTGTTGGACCATTTTAGATTTTGGAGAGGATTGGTCCTATGCCTTATCACCTTGCCTTGCCACCCAGCTTATCCTGCATCCATGATGTGTTTCATGTATCTATTTCGAGGCCATATTATTTTGATGGGACGCATGTTTTGGATTGGAATGCATTGCATTGCAGGTAAAGGATGAGTAGCTTTCTTTGGAGCCCGTGCACATTCTCCAGCATCAAGGGCTGACCCTCAAGGGTCGAGACATAGAGCAGGTAAGGGTCCAATGGGACCTGAGTGATGATTCTTTGGTGACTTGGGAGGATGCAGTGCGGATGAGAGAGCTTTACCCCTATTTGTTCTCAGGCTTCCAGGAGTAAGCCTAGGCAAAGGGGGGGAGGATGTAGTGTCCCTCCTTGAGTTACCTTTTTATTATGCCTCGATAGACTTGATTGGACTCTTATGTGATGTTTTGACTTATGCTTATGAGTCTATCTATATCTCATATGCTTATTGATGATGCTAGGCATTCATATGGATGTTTGATACATGATGACTTATATGGGTGATGATATCTGTTCATGGTGAAAATGGATACAATAATAACAAGATTGAAAGGCTAAATGAATCCAAGCACAAAACCCTAGCCTAACAACAACAAAGATCCGCCATAACATATGAAGATTACCTAAGACAATGCAAATAAAACAAAATCACAAAATGATACCATCACATGTCCAATAGGGTTTTGATCTCCATTCTTCCTATCTCCATTGATCTTGTTTGATATATTTGCTCTCAGATTTTATGTGCACAAGAGCTCAACAAAGAACGGAATGTGGTTGCAAGTAGGATCATAGTGTAGCCAAAATGATCATTAGAATGATTGATTAGGTCATTAGGGTTTGATAATGAAGGAAGCATCTTCTTAAATAGAAGACACAATATGAAATGGAGGGATAAGATTGAGAGGTGTAAAGAAGGAGGTCGGCTAGGATTAGAGGTAGGTAGAAGAAATAATAAAATAATGAAAGAGGTAGGTAGTGTAGGAATTAAGAGATGAATGACATGTATCATGTGTAGAAAAAGATAATGAATTAATTAAATAAATAAAGATTTATTTAATTAATAGAAGAAATAAGATAATTAAATAAATAAAATATTTATTTCATTAGAAAAAGGATAATTTAAATAAATAAATGTATTTATTTAAATGAGAAATAAGGCTAGAAGAGGATAAATGAATTAATTAAATAAATAAAGATTTATTTAATCAATAGAAGAATTAGGCTTAGATAATTAAATAAATAAAATATTTATTTAATTTGACTGGACAATTTTGGGTGTCTACATTTTGCCCCTCTTTGAGACAATGCGGCTTGTCGCGTTGTTTTAAAGAAGATAAGATGAACTGATACAGAGTTGCCCCGGTATGGGAATGATATGCCCCCTCGAGAGATTGGATGAAAATGTCTGAAAAGATGGCAGACAATCTCTCGATAAGAAAGAAAGGCTAGAATGGACTAACCGAATAAAGTGACAAAGTCACAGGATGAAGAAGACTGACTCGGGAAATGAAGGCTAAGGCTAGGGTACGCTATAAGATAGACCACGGGCAAAAGACATCCTCATTGTCATCTACACTTTCACGAGATCAAAGTGCAGAGCGAGAAAAGAGCAGCAGCAGTCAGCAGCGATGGCTTTCGTACACAGATTCGACCGCGTTCGACGATTTCAGAGGCCAGCAGAGGCAGGAGAGCCGGTAAGTACCACCAAACCTCCTCGTACTTTGACGCATTTGATTTTGTCATTAATGCATGTTAGTTAGAGCAATAAATGCGCTTAGGAATTGGGTACAAAAAATTCCAAAACCGTATAACCGCGTCTGCGTCGGTGCCAGGCGCGTCTGTGTTGGTTCCAGGCACGTCTGTGTCTAGAACCGCGTTTATGTCAAATGCGGGCGCGTCTACGTTATACAGGGGGGTTTGCGTCGCAAAGTCGCGTTTATGCACAATATAGGCACGTTTATGTCAAACAGGCACGTCTGTGATGTTTAGGCGCGCTTGTGCAGTCTATAGGCGCGTTTGTGAGGTAAAAGCGCGTTTATGTCCGAAAAATGCAAGGTTCTTTCTTCTAGGTCAAATCGGCAGTTCTGTGATGGACATACGTTGTCGATTGGATAAGCTGCTGAGAGGATACACTCAAGCAGGTCCTCTAGGAAGACTAGGATAGATCAAGGCACTTTGTGATGAACAAGGAGCACCAAGATAGAGTACTTTGTGATAAACAGGGAGTACCCAAGATATGAGCAGCACTTTGTGATGAACAGGGAGTGCAAATGTGAGCAACACTTTGTGATGAACAGTGAGTGTCACGCACGTAGTACTTTGTGATGAACAGGGAGTACCACTAGGATAATTAGCAACACTTTGTGATGAACAGTGAGTGTCACTAGGATAGATAACCATATGCATTTAGATAAAAAAAAGTAGCATTTTGTGATGAACAGTGAATGCCACCATGACTGACATGATTGATTTGTTTGACTGCAGGAGTATTTGCCTATGTTGGAGTCACGGGAGAGATTCCCGTCGACTCAGAGATTGCGACCTGAGCTGACAGCTGAGGAGCGAGTTGCCATCGAGGAGATGGGCTTGAGACATATACTATATGTGCCTGAGTTTCGGGCAAACATGGGTTTGCTGACTGCGCTTGCAGAGAGATGGCACTCCGAGACATGTACGTTTCATTTGCCGATGGGTGAGATGACAGTCACCCTGGAGGATGTCTACCGGATATTGCGCATACCGATTGATTGAGATTTGATTCCATATGATCATGACGGAGATAGGGAGGCATTGAGACGGGTGTTTTAGGATCCCGGATTAGAGATGAGGGTAGGACATGTGGCATGGGACACCATGACAGCCACAGGGTTAGCATTGTCAGCTGTTATCGAAGGAGCTATCAGTGGGTTCCTATGTTCGGACAGGGTGACACGGGGGTTGGCAGTGGGCTGGGGCGGAGCACTGGAGATACTGGTGACGCAGCACACCAGATATGCTTGGGGTCCATGTCTGTTGGCCCACTTATATTATGAGCTTCATCAGTTTGTATACCATGGGTCAGTGGGACTAGGCTGCGGAGTGACACTGCTGCAGGTTTGGGCGTATGAGCATCTACCTATTACGTGACCAATACATTTCAGAGGTAGAGGTCATGGACGAAGTTTTGTTCATTTATATGACATGATTACATCGCAGTCGCGGATTGGCAGGTTAGAGCATTGGCGGCGAGTGATAGATGACATTGATGTAGTCATCTGGAGACAATATCTGGGATGCGAGGAGTGGGAGGATGACGCCGTGGAGCTACCCTACACCTTCCGGAGCAGGTATCTGATTGGGCGGACGCCCTATATACTGGAGAGACAGCTGGTGGATAGAGTATGCAGGTAGTATGGCAGGATCCAGAGGATGCCACGAGGCTCGGGGATGTATGCCCGTACGGTTAGGGATCAGGAGCAGTTCGGGCCTTTATTGTCATATGATCAGGCACTGACACAGTTGGCAGAGATGGTGCTCGTACCCTGGGATAGGTGGCCAGAGATCGAGGACGTCGGGATGGATGCAGAGTATGCAGCATATTGGGCCGAGCATCCATTCCCTCAATTGATAGATCCAATAGAGCTACTGGAGGGAGATGGAGGAGGAGATGATGATGATGATGGTGGGGGTGATGGGGGCAGAGGACGACGGAGGCAGAGGGGAGTAGTTGGGGAGAGGAGAGTGGCACCTCGGAGGGAGGGTGGACAGGAGGGACAGGCCCAGGTGGTGAGGGGTCGCGGTGGATTGCCCCTACAGGTACCAGCAGCACAAGGACAGAGACATGGACAGGTACAAGGACAGGTGCCAATACAGGCACAGGAGCAGGGACGGAGATAGGTACAGGGACCTAGGCATGTACAAAGACAGGTACCCGTTCAGGCACCCGTATAGGTACAGGGACAGGTACAGGGGCAGGCACCCGCAAAGGGAGAGCCATAGGCAGAGGCAGAGGGGGGAGATCCAGAGGAGGATGAGCTGATTGAGCTTAGGGAGATCTGTCAGGACCAGGCAGATGAGATCCAGGAGCTAGAGAGGGAGAGAGACTGACTCAGGACTAGGCTCAGGGATACTAAGCGGGAGAGAGATCAGGCGATTCAGCGCTATACGGAGGCTGAGATAGCGTTGAGGGCAGGGAGGCAGGCGGCGGAGGACGCAAGAGCAGGCTATGCATATGTCCCGCGGGCAGAAGAGGAGATTGCCTACTGGAGGGACCTTTATTATGGTGTCGTGCCAACAGATCAGCAGGCGAGGAGCTTCCATAGACCATCGCGGATAGCGACAGCTACGGGAGGGAGCCGGAGGAGACAGGCATCGAATGGTGGGGTCATGGGTCCTCCACCACCACCAGATAGAGGGGACAAGAGGGATGATCCTGGGGCGGGTCCTTCGAAGGCTCAGATTCCGTCGAGGCCAGGCGGCTCCGAGGGAGGGAGTTCATCATAGCCTTAGAGGGCTCCCTATGTATCAGTATTGTACCATTTTTGTATTGTAGACACCTGCGGGTGATTGTGTAGCCATATGATTTTTTGACATCATTGTACCATGACACTTTTGATTATATATATGAGATGATTCATTTTTGCGGCAGCTATATGCATGTGTACCTATGTGATGAGATGTTCTTATAATGTATGTTTTATGTGATGCTTATGATATGGATGCAAATATGTATATGATGCAAATGCAATATTTTTGTTCTTTTATGTTTTATATGTGTATGCATGATGCAAATGTGAATGTATGTGATGCAGATGAATATAATAATGCCAATGTAAATTGTGCTGACAGGTGTTGTGTGCAGGATGTGATGCAATTATGATATCTATATGTATGTATGAAATGCTTATATGTGGTAATGCAGGTGTAACTACATGAGATGCAAATGTTTTTTGGTGTGTCATTATACTCAGTCATGTGATAGCAGGCTACGTGGACTCAAGAAGGACGATGGAAGTCAATTAAGAAAGGGGGATGGAAGATAGAAGATATGAATGTGAAAGAGCTTCTTGTGCGTTATCATCATTGAGCTTTATTATGGCAAGTAGGTTATGACAATCGAGGCATATGTTCGACCCAGAAAGTCATTGCACCTGTTTGCATGGAGATAAGACAGTCATAAACAAGGAATGCCCCAGTTCATACTAGACTCACAGTGTCCTCATATCCTTGGACAAGTCATAGCATTACTAAGAGACAATCCACAGACAACAAATAAAAATAGGTGACAATACCCCATCCTCGCCTTTCTAGTCAAAGACATCCTGGAGATAGAATCTCTAGTCAGAGACATCCTGGAAAAGCTAAAAGACATGTCACCAAAAGATAAAATCAAAAAAAAACCAAGACTCGACACCAACATCCACTATAGTCCTCAAGTTTAGTGTCTCTTGTCACTTGTATAAGTCTTATTTGATTGTGGTCACAATGTTCACTTTCACAAAAAGGATAGATAGCACTGAACCATATGTTGTCTGAGTCTGTTGAAAGATTTGATTTTGTTGAAGCCCATTGTTGCTACTGTCTCATCTGAAACTGACTGAATCCATGAAGTTGATACTTTATTGCGGAGAAGATGAAACTTTATTGCGGATCTGTGATGCAAATGTTGCTTTATTGCAGATTGTGTGCGGATAGACTTGAAGGAAGCGGGAAGAAACTGTACTCCTCGAAACATGTGATGTTCTTAGTTCCACACCCATCACTAGACGTAGGATTTGTCGTAGCCACAGATAGGATCTGATTTATTATGGATGGAAAGGGAGGTTTATTATGAATGGCTAACCAATCTTAGGTAAATCAATAACAAGCCATGATGAGAATGGGTAAGGATGAATAGGTTGTGAGTGTGTGCAAAGTGAAAGGATGAAAGAGAATCCTGAAGGAGGGAGGAGCAATGTCTCTACGCATGGCGCTGGGGACCCAGTTTTCACCATGGTACTTGCCCAGGGCGCCACCGAAGTGGTTTTCACTATTGGACGAAATTATTTGTCTTTACTTTTTTTTATTTTTTCAATTTTTTTGTGTCACAAGGCGCCTGTTTGCCAGGTTTTCACCAAGTAACGATTTTTTTTGTTTTTATAATTTTTTTTTGTATTTTTGAAAAAAAATTTGATTTTTTTTGTATTTTTGAATTAGGATATCCCAAAGAACTATGTGTAGAACCTACGAAGGTGCATGCTGTTGATAGGATCCTCCAAAGGTTCACCTTCTGTAGTTGAGAGCTGATATGCCCTAGATCCATATGCTGCTGTAACAATGTAAGGACCAAGCCAGTTTGGTTCAAACTTGCCCTTCTTCTCTCTGTCTTGCTGATTCTTGGGGTTTTCTCTGAGAACCAAGTCACCTACCTCAAATGTGCGAGGCTTGACCTTGTGATTGTAGCTGCGACTCATTCGTTGTTGGTAAGCCTTGAGATGATTAAAAGCAGTTTGTCTTCGTTCATCCAGCAGTTCTAGTTCTTGTAAGCAAGAGACCCTGTAATCTTCATCAATGATGATGTTTTGCAAAGAGACCCGTAAAGAGGGTAACTCGACCTCAATAGGCAAGATGGCTTCAGCACCGTAGACAAGTGAATAGGGTGTAGCTCCTGTAGGTGTGCGGACACTTGTGCGGTAAGCCCAAAGTGCAGGATTGAGTTGGATATGCCAGTTACAGTCAGCGTCGTCGACTGTCTTCTTGAGGATTTTAAGGATTGTTTTATTAGACGCCTTAGCTTGGCCATTACCTTGGGGGTAATATGGTGTGGAGAAACGATAGGAAATATGGAAGCGGTCACAGAATTCACGAACATCCTGATTTTTGAAGGGACGCCCGTTATCAGTAATAATGGAATTAGGAATACCATATCGGCATATGATATAGTTAAGGATGAAGATAGCAATCTGTTTTCCAGTGACTTGTGTGAGAGGCACGGCTTCAATCCACTTTGTAAAATATTATGTGGTTGTGATAATGAATTTATGACCATTGGAAGAAGGAGGGTGAATCTTGCCTATGAGATCAAGTCCCCACTGACAAAAGGGCCAAGGAGACGCGAGTGGTTGTAGTTCTTGTGCTGGTGCATGTATGAGGTCTCCATGAATTTGACATTGCTTACATTTCTTGACAAACTAATATGAGTCTTTTTCCATATTGGGCCAGTAATATCCAATCCTAATGAGTTTCTTGGCCAAGGTAGGACCACTAGCATGCGGACCACATATCCCTTCATGCACTTCACATAACGCAATCTGAGCTTCGTCACTTTCTAAACATCTAAGAAGAGTGCCATCAAGACCTCGTCGGTATAGGATATCAGCCAAAATGACATATCGAGAGGATTGGCGAATGAAAGTGCGACGTTGGTTATTTGATAGATCAGGAGGTAAGGTATTGTCGCGAAGATATGTGAATATGGAACCATATAACTGGGATTCGGGACCAACAACGCATATCATTTCAGTAGGAGTGATCTCATATGAAGGAACCAATAGGTTGTCTACCAAGAACTCATAGCAAGTCTCATTTTGAGGTAGATCAATTAGTGAAGCAATTGTAGCCATAGCATCTGCAGCACGATTTTGCTCTCTTGGTATCTGCTCAAAATCTATCTTTGTGAAATGTTGTTTCAAATCATCCACCATTTGCTTGTAAGGCATTAATTTTTCATCTTTTGTTTGGTAATCGTCAGTTGCTTGACGGATGACAAGTTGAGAATCCCCCAAAACACGAAGTTCCTGGATCTTCCACTGAACTACAATTCGTAATCCAGTTGTTAGTGCCTCATATTCTGCTATATTGTTAGTGCAAGGAAATGATAAGCGGTATGATTTTGGTATAGAATCGCCTTGAGGAGTTATAAAGAGAATACCAGCTCCTGCCCCATGCTGTGTGTATGAGCCGTCAAAGTATAGTTGCCATGGCCTTGCGTGTGATATTGTTAAAATGGCTTCGTCTGGAAATTCTGAATTTAGAGGCACATCATCAATCATGGGGGCATCTGCTAATTGATCTGCGATTGCCTGTCCTTTTATTGCTTTTCTGTCCACATACTCGATGTCGAATTCACTAAGGATCATTACCCACTTGGCCGATCGCCCAGTAAGTGTTGCTTTATTGAGAAGATATTTTAATGGATCAATCCTTGCAATCAACTTAGTCTTATGAGTGAGCATGTAATGGCGTAATTTCTGTGAAGCAAAGACCACAACAAGACATGCACGCTCGATTGGTGTGTAGTTTAGCTCATATCCCACCAATGTGTGACTGATATAGTATATTGCTTTTTCCTTGCCGTTAGCATTTTGTTGTGCTAGGAGTGCCCCCAGTGCTGTTGGAGTAGCTGATATGTATAGTAACAAAGGCTGATCTGGAACTGGTGGCATCAAAACTGGCGGATTCAAAAGATAATCTTTGAGCGTCTGAAAAGCTTGTTGACAGTTATCATCCCATTTGAACTTGACATTTTTATGTAGCAGGTGTTGAAAAGGATTACACTTATCTGCAAGTTGTGCTATGAATCTTCGTATAGACTGGAGTCTCCCTTGTAAGGATCGAAGTTGACTGATATTTCTGGGTGGCGACATGTCCAAGATAGCCTTGACTTTTGCTGGATCGGCTTCGATTCCTCTTTTGGACACAATGAATCCTAGGAGCTTCCCGGAGGTTACTCCAAAGACACATTTCTTGGGGTTTAATCTTACTTTGTACTTTTCCACCCAATCAAAGACAACTGAAAGTATGTCCAAATGTGTATCTCTGTCTATTGATTTACCCAAGAGATCATCAACATAATCTTCCACGGTTATGTGCATGAGATCATGAAAGATAGTGGTCATTGCTCTTTGATATGTAGCACCTGCATTTTTTAGCCCAAAGGGCATGACATTCCAACAGAAAGTTCCCCAAGGACAAGTGAATGATGTTTTGTGTTGATCCTCGGGTGCAATCCTGATTTGATTATAACCAGAAAATCCATCCATTAAAGATAACATTTCGTGACCTGCTGTGAGATCAACGATCAAGTCAATATTTGGTAATGGGAAGTCATCTTTTGGACAAGCTTTGTTGATGTCTCTGAAATCTGTACATATTCTGATGTTGTGATCTGGTTTACTGACAGGTACTAAATTGGAGATCCATTTAGGATAATCAATTGGGCGTATGAATCCGACATCCAATAACTTCTCCAGCTCTGCTTTGACTAGTAATGCCACTTGTGGATGCATTTTTCCTCATACGAGGCTGGGAGAATGTCAAACCTTCCATCTTCGGGTGCCTCAGAGAGGTTTTCGCCCTTAGATACGTCCTTTCTTTTTACTTTTTTGAGATCAGATAGCGCTACAATGTGGTTTTCGCCATAAGACCCTTGATTTGTTCTTATTTTCATATTTTTGCGACTGGAAGGTCCGACACCCTCACCAAAATATGCCATGTTGTTGAGTTCTATAGCGTGTCCTGCTTTATGGTCCCCAGGGGAAGATCATCTCGTATGCCAAGATAGTCAATAATAGCTTCATCATTTTGGAAAGTGTCAAATTGTGCTGGTCCTTCATAATCCCAATCAATGAGTTGGTGGTGAACAAGGGGAAGGCCTTTAATGTTTTCGAAGCTTGCAGGGCTAAGAGTGAAGATGTGGTTATATTCGGGTATATCAAGGCAATCGTCGAGGTCATCGATGGCACTCTCCTCATCGGTTTCAATCGCAAGCGAATCCAAATTGTCGTCACTAGTAGCACATTCTGGGACAGCTGTTCTCATCCTATGTGATTTTGACCTAGAACCTTGAGACGAAGACTGTGCGGAATCCTTATGGGTTGTTTTTTGACCAACTCTGAACTTTTTATAAAATTCTTCTTCTTTTGTGGGTTCATCTGGCTCTCTGAACGTCTCGGTGAGCTCATAGTCACTGGAGGATTTGTCCGAACCCCATTCCCATTCGTTGGAATCTGTGGAATAGCGATCCTCTTGTTGAACTTTGGCAACTTTGATTGGTGATGCCTTTTCTGTCCTTTTAGTATGGATCTTGGAAATCAGAAAACCAAGTCCCTTCGAGCGTTCCCTTTTTACAGTCAATTCAGGTTGTAAGGGCTCCATAACGCCTTCTTTGCGTAACCCAAGAGGGCTTTTTCCATCATAACCGAATTTTTGTAGAATCTTGAAGCCTTTGCCATATTTCTCACAGGGTATATTGATCTGATATTGTGTGTCATCTTCAATGTCTTTACAGAGCATTTTGTATAAATCTTCCTCTTCCAGTTCACCCCAACTTTGAAAGGTAGTAGGATCCCATTTGAATACCATAATGGATATTTGCTTGTTAGGATGTGGCCTTCCATATTCTTTTGGAGAGCTCATGACTTGCCATAAATACATGGTTTGATTTAAAGTGTATTCTCCCATGCCTTTGTCCTAAAATTTGCCTTTAAGTTCACCTTGTTTTGATGTCGAAGGTTTCAATGACTCAGGGTCAATGTATGCCGAAGAAGGAACAGCCTCACGATTACTGGGAATGATGGTCTCAGTGTGTGATCTCAGGTTATTGCAATATATGAACGGATTAGGATCACCGTTAACTGTTACCTCGACTCCGTTGTGAGGAAACTTAATACATTGGTGATATGTCGATGGGACCGCCCTCATTTCATGAATCCAAGGACGTCCTAGCAATATATTATAGGTGAGATCCAGATCTAGGACCTGACAAACCACATCCTTTGTGACTGGTCCAATTCTTAGAGGTAAGGTGACTGTGCCCTTGGATGAGCGCTCTTCATCGTCATATGCCTTGACGGTGATTTGATTTGTTGAATTCACAGCTTTATCAGAATATCCCAATTGTTTAATGGTGCTCAATGTACAAATGTTTAGACCAGCTCCTCCATCTATCAGGACTCGCTTTATTCGATGTTTGTGTATGAAGGCTTCAACATGTAATGGTGCATTATGTGGCTGACTTACGGAGGCGTCATCAGCTTCTGTGAATGTAAGGGAATGTGGAATGGAAAGGTATCCCACCATGGCTTGAAACTGGTCCACGTTCATATCAGTAGGAATGGCAGTGTCTCTCAAGATTTTGTCAAGAATGGCTTTATGAGCGGGGGATATGCGTAAAAGCTCAAGGATGGAAATGAGCGCGGGTGTCTTCCCTAACTGTTCTACAAGGTCATACTCAGGCTTGGTTGATGAAGAAGTTGTATTTTTAGTAGAGGCACCTGGAAACGTAATTTTACCTCGACGAGTTGTAACATGACATTCAGAGGTATGTTCGGAAGAAGATCCAACACCTCTTAGGACAATCTTGGGTCTCTGAGGAGGATTCTCAGGATTTTTGTTCTTGATGGTAATAGTAGAGATATGATTGTCCATCGAGATTTGATTAATAGTTGAGTCATAGTTATAAGGTGCTCTAGTATAGTTGGCTTGATCATCTGTGACTTTGGCTTTTCCCTTGTCATGCTTTGGGAATGGTTCCTTAAACATCTCATGTTCTTGATTAGATGAGTGTCCCTCAATCTCAATATCACCTCTATCAATGAGATCTTGCACAATATTCTTCAGTCGATGACAATTACTTGTTTTATGACCCTTGCTCTTATGAAATTCACAATACTCATCATCATTCCACCAATTTGGTTTAACTTTTGGTTCATATGGAGGAAAATCTGGAACTGTGATCACTTTGTTTGCCACAAGCTTTTTGAAGACTGATTCAAGTGGTTCTCCCAATGGGGTGTACTTCCTTCGTGGTCTAGAAGTTGTTTGAGTATTCACTTGATTGTTTGTAGAACTCGATCCCGAAAAGATGAATTTGGGTCGCACTGTGTTGGCATCAACAACACCATCATTAACTGTGTTCTTGTTTTTATTCCAAAATCTTGGCTTGTCTTTCCCTTTAAAGTCATATTTGTTTTCCTTGAATATCTTAATGACTCCTTGTTCAATTAAGACCTTTTCTGTTGCTAAGCCCTTTTCAATAACATCCTTGAAGGTGGACAAACAAGCATTCCTTAGATCATAGCCAATGTCTTTGTTAACATTTTGAGTGAACATTTCTACCATTTGTTTCTGTGGAATTTCACAAGAGCATCTGCTGGCTAGATTTCTCCATCTTTGCAAGAATGATGTAAAATATTCTCCTTCTTTTTGCTTAGTATTGCACAAAGTAGTGATTGATATGTCTGTCTCTATATTGTAGGAGAAATGTTGAATACATGCCTCTGCTAAGTCACCCCATGACTTAATACCAGGTGGTAGTTGAGAGAACCATTCCATAGCTTGATCGCCTAAGCTTTGTGGGAACAATCTCATCAAATATGTTTCTTCTGTCGCTACCTCAATGCAAGCTGTGAAAAATTGTCTTATGTGTGCCTTGGAGTCCCCTTTTCCTCTATACTTGTCAAATTTAGGCATCACAAAGTGTGCAGGAAATGGAGGCATTGGAATGCTCTTGTCAAATGGATAAGGACATATGTCTCTCATTGTGTATGTTGGTTTTGGTGTATTTATGTCCTCCATTTTATTTTGTAAATCCCTGATTTGTTGTTCCAAATCGCTCTTAGGTGGAGATCGACTTCTTGAAGCATACCCTATGTTTGAGGCACCCATTGGAGGAGGGGCATATTGCATATATGGATGATATTGATCATACACATGTTCATATGGAGGAGGTCTATATTGATGCGACATATATGGAGCACTTGGTATAGCTTCATGTTGAGACACCCCATATCTATTTTGCGCATGTATACCATATTCTACGAGCATGTCATGTTCTAATGTGTTGCCCCCAAATTTGACACGAGGTTTCCTTGTGTCCAAATTTTGAGCATGCCTTTGAATGTCCAATTGTTTTGGTTGATCCATAGCTTGAGCATATCTATCTGCATAAGACTTCCATAATGGTCAATGAAGGTAAGTATCATATGTTTGAGCATGTGTATGTGGGACTTCTGGTTTTTGAAGCAAAGTTGATGGTGATTCAGGTACCATATGTGGTCCTCTGTTTCCTCCACTATTAGGTCTCCTTTGATCCATGTTGGAGTGAGTTTGTTGCAAGGGTCGATTTTCCATAAGTTGAGACATGTCAAAATCATGAGGTATCTTGGCTCCACTTTGTGCCATCATGTGTAAAAAGTATTGTCTATCCCTCCTCATTATTTCTTCAACCAATCTATTGAAATGGGGATTCATAATGGATTCTTCTACATCTGCTGAATGTATTGAAAAGTTGTCCACATTGTCATTGTGTGTAGCATTGTTGTTTGTAGTGTCTGCGTTTTCCACATTGGGAATGTTTCTATAAACATCCATGTCAGGTAATGTAGTGTGCTCAGGATTGAAAAATAAATCATTATCATACTCATAAGAACTCATGTTTGCGGACTCTTGAGCCTCTTTAGCTTTTCTCCTAGATTTTTGAAGACGGGTTTCAACCATGAACTAGGTATTGACCAAGATGTGAGAGACTAGATGAAAAATGGAAAGAGTATGGAAGACCAAGAGTTGTATGGAGTGTAAATGAATCTGAGGTGTACTTGCAATGTCCAAAGTGTAAGACCAAGTATGTATGTAGTAGAGCAGGTGTGACTTCCAAAGAGAGGATAGTTTCTCTTGATGAGGTAAGCTAACCTTGACTCTAAGTAAGACCAAATGAGACCCAAAGGTAAGAAACCTTGATGAGGGACCACTTAGCAAAGTGTTGTTGTATGTAGTGTGTTGATAAAGTATGATGAGGACAAGTAAGTGACCTTTTGACTCAAGTTTAGACAAGTATGAATGTAAAATGAGATGTGAAGCAATGATGGACTATGTGAGACCCAAAGACAGGTTGAATGCTAGATGAAACTTGAAGAAACAACCTAGGAAGCTCAAGTATTCCGAAATTGATTTCTTTTGTTTGCTGGACAGTGAAATTTTTCAATTCTGGACACAGACGCTTCTGTATACTTCGCAGACGCGATTCCTAGACACATACGTGTCTCTATTCTGCACAGACGCTTCTAGACACACGGACGCTATTATGCCCTTCACAGACGCGTTTAGATGACCCAGACGCGGTTAAAACAGACACAAACGCGTTTCTGTAAACTTTGTGCAATTTTTCCAATCTGTGAAGTCGTTTTGTTGTGACCCAATCTGACTGTTTGACTGTTTTTCATGACAAGAGGACACAATGTTGATGAGGACTCAATGTTTGCAAGTGTTTAGACTCCAAAAGTGTGTTGTTTGATGTAAAATTTTTTGCATACACTTGAAGACACAAAAGACACAATGTTTTGTTGTTTGGTCTTGCTTGTTTGAATGTTTAACATAAGACAAGCACAATTCTTATGGTTGGCCAAGACAATAGTTGTTGATCCCACATAGGGTTTTACCCCCGAGGCTACTCTATTCAGAGCGGATACTTAGATGTTTGACCTCACTAGCTCCACCCTCGGCACTCACTTCTCGAGTCAGCCAAGCATCAGTCCCCATGAAAACTCCCTATGGTGAACTTTGTATCTCTTCTAAGAACCGTATGTGTGTGGGCTGCTACCAGAGGTCCGACCTCCTGCCCCAACAACTAGAAGGATTTGGGCTTCTAAAACAAAAAGGTGCTAGTAAGGGCATCCACTCGTGTGGCCATACATGCGGCACTTTCAGCTCTGTAAATACAAAAGGCTCCCAGCCGGTAGGGGTTACGCCCTACAAATGATCAAATAAATTTGATCAAATGGGTTTATGGGGAGACATAGTGTCGGTATGAACTAATCAGCATACGTTATCCATAGTTTTCACCATGAATACATTTGATTATAGTGGTTCGAAAGAGGTGGGTTTTCCTTGCTACCACTTGGGTCGTTCTCTTCTCACTAGCAGTCCTAATGACCACACGGGAAGACAGGCCCTCTAAAGATTAAACAAAAAGAGCCTATTGCTCAAGACACAAAAGACAATGGTTCAATTTTAGTGCACCAATGGAAGTGTTTGCTAATCTATGAAAACAAGGCACACAACAAAAATTCAAAACCCTAGCCAAGGACCTGCAACAAAATTGTTAGTAGTTTGGGTTGTTTGACATAATCACCCCTTCCTACAAACACACAAGTTAGGTACATTTTAAAAACCCAAAAGACTTTGTGACATAGGGGCCTTCAACAAAAATGTTTTGCTTCCAAGACAAGCTGCACCAATTTAGTTAGCTAGATCTGAAAGTGTTAGTCCAAAAATAAACCAGATTTGAAACCCTAAGTGCGAAATCCGAAAAACTGAATTAATGAAAACTTCAAAATTTTGAAACAGTATATACACAGACGCTATTACCTTCAACATAGACACGTCTGGATAACACAGACACAGTTCTGTGATGCACAGACGCGCCTAAAAATCACAGACACTCCTTTCTGACACAGACGCTGGTAGAAACAACACAGACGCGCTTCTGAAACACAGACGCTCCTTTCTGAAACCTGCAAAATAAAATTTGTTGAAAACACAGACGCGATTCCAGATTCCTCGGACGCACCAGAAAATCAAAGACGCGATCCGAAAGTTCGCAGACGCGGAAAAATCTAAAATGCCGTCGAAAAATATCCGATCTACAACTTCAAAAACGCAAAATCTGCAACAAGAAGGTTAAATGCAAAGGGACAAGAGTCCCACCGGGCGTGCCAAAATGTTCATGGTGAAAATGGATACAATAATAACAAGATTGAAAGGCTAAATGAATCCAAGCACAAAACCCTAGCCTAACAACAACAAAGATCCACCATAACATATGAAGATTACCTAAGACAATGCAAATAAAACAAAATCACAAAATGATACCATCACATGTCCAATAGGGTTTTGATCTCCATTCTTCCTATCTCCATTGATCTTGCTTGATATATTTACTCTCAGATTTTATGTGCACAAGAGCTCAACAAAGAACGGAATGTGGTTGCAAGTAGGATCGTAGTGTAGCCAAAATGATCATTAGAATGATTGATTAGGTCATTAGGGTTTGATAATGAAGGAAGCATCTTCTTAAATAGAAGACACAATATGAAATGGAGGGATAAGATTGAGAGGTGTAAAGAAGGAGGTCGGCTAGGATTAGAGGGTAGGTAGAAGAAATAATAAAATAATGAAAGAGGTAGGTAGTGTAGGAATTAAGAGATGAATGACATGTGTCATGTGTAGAAAAAGATAATGAATTAATTAAATAAATAAAGATTTATTTAATTATTAGAAGAAATAAGATAATTAAATAAATAAAATATTTATTTCATTAGAAAAAGGATAATTTAAATAAATAAATGTATTTATTTAAATGAGAAATAAGGCTAGAATAGGATAAATGAATTAATTAAATAAATAAAGATTTATTTAATCAATAGAAGAATTAGGCTTAGATAATTAAATAAATAAAATATTTATTTAATTTGACTGGACAATTTTGGGTGTCTACAATATCTATCTTTGGTTAGTATGGTGATGGATTTACATTTGATGATTTATATGCATTTACTATGCTCGGATGACTTACATTGCTATGAGGTTATGATGGCATTTTGGTTATGCTAACCCCACTCTATGATTATATGTGATGAGATGGTGCTATGATGTTTGTGACTGTCTTGCTACTGTATTCGTGATAGAGACGATGTCATACCATTCATTGTGAGCACGATATGTTGTTGTGATTCTCTATCACTTGTCTAATCATTTATGATATATGTTATCCTATACGTCGTATCATGGTTATTGGTGGTTGCAAGATTGCAAGACTAGACATCGATTCCACCTGGTCTCACAGGTCTAAGGGTGTCTTTATCCCAATGGCAAGTTGTTGGAGATGGCATGAGTTTCTTCTACACACTCTAGGCTTAAGTTGTCATCCTTCTTAGTTGTGTGTATTGGTGTGAGTCGTCGTGTTAGTGGTTTGAGTTGTGATTGCCTTGTGGCGACGTGATTATTTGATTATTTAATTAATTAATAATTGATTCATATAGTTTAATTGGATTAAATTAATATTTAGCTTTGATATTTTACCGAGCGATTTATTAATATTATTTGATTAATGTTTTATTAATTTATTAGTTTACATTTATTTAGTGCTTTTATATTTATTTAATTGATTAAATGATTTAGTGTTTAATTGGTTAATTATTTTTATTTTTATTTTGATCGGTAAAAGGCCAAGGCCAATTGGTTAATTATTTATTATTTATTATTTATTTATTGTTTAAATATTATTTCTAAGGTTGGTTATGATTTTATATTTTATTGTGGTATTTATTTGTTATTGCCCTTGATTCATTTTTTTGGGCTATGGGCTATTATCTATTTATCATTGGTTATTATATTATAACTATTCCCTTTGTTACTAATTGGGTAAATAAATATTATTAAGCTTACCTACCTTGTACTCCTATTGGCTGAGATTTGGGGGTAAGTAAATAATATTATATTTTATATTATTTTCCTCTTGGTCGACGTGTTCTATGGTTTTGCAAGAAATCTATTCATTTAGTTTTCCAGGCCTTTTGTCGGGTTAGCTTCTAGATTTATTTTTTGCGTTTGGAGATCTTGGTTGATTGGACCTTTCTTGGATTTGGTTTGTTGGACTTGGATTTTGGAATTGCTCTTCTTCAGCTTTCTTTTTTCATCACTTCTATTTTTCCAAGTTGGTGGAGTTTTCTCCTTCTCTGCAATTTTGTTTCCTGCAAAGATTGTATGCTCTTTCCGTGAATGGAAATGGATGTGGGGGAAAAATTACCATGAATATTATTTATTTAAAGTTATAACATAACGTTTTGGGGAATATTTAAATGGAAATGTATCTCGTTGTTGTATTTTGCCATGTATGGCTTTCGACATTATCTTTTGTGTGTTGTGCATATTGTGGATTTCCTTGATTGTATTGCTATGTGAGAGTTGCATTTGTAATGCATTGATTTTAGATCACATCTGATACCTGAGTGGTCGAGAGAAGTCCTGTTATTGTTCTCTATGAATTGATTATTGTTTGACTCTGTGGGGAGTCTCTATCTAAGATTTTTGATCGATCTTCATTCTTGATGTTTTTCTCAGATCTTTGACTTCTATTTGCCCTTGTGTCATTGATTGTTGTGATTTCGGCATTCTGGATAGCTTGATTGATTTATTTGGACTTGTTGTAATCTTCTATTTCCATTTTCTGAGTTTATTATGTGAAAGCACTAAACTTCCTAGCAAATGCGCTACTGTATCTTATGTTTGCACTGTTGTTTTTTATGTATGTGTTGTTTTATTTAATGGAAGCACTACTATACCAGGTTTATGCACAAAAACTTATGATGAAAGAACTGTCTTAGGTGTCAGAAGTGCTACTCTGTTCAACAGAGGCGCTATTTTGTTTTGTATATGCGCTATTCCATACTGCTCCGTTAGTGGCATTTTGATGATTTTGGTCTTTTATGATAATTTTTTCGGTTATGATCTTGTACGAGAGGCTTTTGGTGATGTTTCTTGTGCTTTCTAATATTGTTTACTATTGGATTTGATCATTTGATGCATTGTATGCTCCGACAAGTGGATATGCCTTGTTGTAGAGGATGGTTTTCTAATAGTTCCAGCGAGATGGTTGTGCCTCGTTGTTGAGGATTTTGATATTGTTGGTGGCTGAGTAAGATGGGTTTGTGCCTTACTCTTATTTATTTATATGAGGATTCTTGTTGAGGCTCTTGTTTATGCTTTGGTATCTCAAGTGGCATTTGGTTATTGTACTTTTGTTTTATGTTATGTCGATACTTTCATAATGTTGCTATTGAGCCTCCTTGTTATCTTGATGTATTTGATTATGTTACTCTAAGGTCTTGGGACATGGATAGGGGGAGTGGGCTTTCATGTGATGACCGGGGTTGTGAGGGATAGACTACTAAGAGGTTCCTAGTAAGGATGCTTAGAGTCTAGACCACCAGGGCACATTGGATGTTTTCCTTGTTTTAAATAAGTGATAACATTAATAATTAATTAGATGGGTTGGGTAATTAGTATTCATCTAATACGATAATAATTTGGATTTGAACCCTAAGACATGGTCCTAGGGAGGATGTTTTAGGATAATCTTGGGAAGGCCATTGAGATGGCAAACTGAACTCCCTTGATTTCTCATATGTTGAGATGGTTCCGCATGTCTATCAGGTTTGATACTCACCTTCTTTGTGAGGATAGCACGCAGAGACATGTCTATCAGGGTGCGGCTTTTCCCCTCTACTTGATGATAGCATGTAATTACACTTTACTCCTACATGTGTCCTTGGTCCTTGTTCCTTATGTCATGGTTGTTGGTATGCCTCAAGGAGTTTCTATGTTTTATGATTTGTCACGTGATGTGATTTGGCTTATTGATTGTGTTAGTTCTTGGTTGTGGTTCTTGAGTTGTTGGACCTCTTTGGTTGTTGGGTGTCAGCTTAGGTCTAGAGTGCATGTGGGACCTTGTGTCACCTCCTAGCATGGGGGGTGGTTCCTTTGGTTCCACATGGTCAGGTGGTTTAATGCCTTCTTCCACTGGGATGTTATTTGTTGGATTCTTTTATGTGTGGATGTGGATTATTATCTCGTCAACTTATGGATGGATGTATTGTAGCATATTGATGTACATGATTTATATGGCATATGTATTTGTAGATTTCACGAGATAATTGCATCTATCGTTTGAGAAGCTATGTTCCTTGATGTAAGTGGATATAGTATTCATATGAAAAGGTAGTTGACATATTAGGATATGGTTATGATTCTTGTAAGAGAACACATAGATGTATCCTGTTGTATATTGGACTTTAAAGTGGAAAATTGGATCCTAGTGACTTCCCACCTAGGAGAGAGAAAGGAAGCCACTAGGATGATTTTCGCTTGGAGGAACTTTACATTCAAAAGAGGGGCTTGAATCCACTAGATCCAAATCCAAGGGAAACAAGGATGTGAATTCTAGGTGGATTGCAAGGGTTGAAGTGTGATTTACCCTCTTTTGTAAATGAGAAAGTTGACTTGTTGACTATGTAGAAAAGAGAGGTAAAATGAGTGAAATGAGGAGCTACCAGTTTGGGATCGCGTTGTAACTTTGGATCTGAGATATTTAGACTGATGCGGATCTGCCCTGCGAATTTGAAGAAAAGTTGTCGGGACCGTGCTGAAATTGTCCATGGTCCTCCGAAAAATCCGTGAAACAAAAAGGGTTCTTCTGCCTCTGTGAATGAAGTCTAGATCTGAAAATATAGTTGTGCACCTGTAACCTACACACAGAAAAGAAGGGAAGAGGGGTTGTGGATAGGGGTTTGCCTGAGTCAAACCCAGGCTAAGGAATCAACCTTGAATGAAAGTAATTGCAAATGCTTGAATGTAAACAATGGAAATGTATACCTTGTAGATATGCAATTTGTTGATGATGGTTGCTTTGCTTCTTGAATGTAATCACAAATGTTGCATGAAATGGCATGTAACATGACAAAACCCTAACACACACATATTCTTGCAAATGAATGTTGTAAATGATGCTCCAATGGATGAATGAAGAAGACACATGAAGAATAAGACTTGATGGAAACTTGAATACTTGAATGCTTTAACTTCGCCTATCGTGTATTTCGTGTATATTTCCTCCTCTGTCTCTTCTATATCTGCAAATGAGAAGACTAACTCCCTTTTATACATGCCTCAAAGAATTAATTCATCTCACCAAAGGCCGACATCGGGGAGGTTTGGAATCCCGAAATACAAATAGGACCAAAGGGACCTATCTTGGGGCCACCCTGAGAGGGGGGGACAGGGGTGCCACACCCCTGTCCTACCCTATCTTGGGGTCCGGATAGGGTCTTGAGCCCATCTCAAGGCTTAAACAAGGAGAGGTTTGAGGTGAAAATGCAAAGAGAAGTCCCAGTTGGGAAGGAAGATGTTGTCGCCAAGGTGAGGACCTCAAATGTGGTTAAAATTGCAAGGGTCGCAATTTTATGACACTACATGGACAATGAGTCATTAATGGGAATAATGGAATTAGATTATTGGATGAACATTTAGTGTAAAGTGAATGTTACATATGATAATAGGAATGGATTAGTATTGTGGTAGATAATAGTAGAAATGGATTTATGATGTTACATCAATGTTTAAGGAATGGGAGTAGGAACATTTGATTTGGTGCTTCAAAAATGAATCTAAGGGTTTAAATGGCATTTGCATTATTAGTGAAAGATTTAATAGCAACGGGATAGAGAATGATATATGTATATGCATTAAAGAGTAAATGATAGTTGAGAAAGAATGCATTGGATTCTAGTAGTAATCATGGTGTTGTTGCTTATGTTAATATTGTAAGTAATGACATCGAGATGCTCTAAGAAAAGATAGATGATGAGTTGTATTTATTTCCCCTTGCGTAACGAGTTATATGATTATGTTTTTATGCTTATGATTATGATGGATATATGTGTTGTATTGGAAGATGTTTAAAAAAAGTTATCTGTATTTTCATATTAGATGGTTTAATTTCTCTAGGGTATTTTGGGGGGTATTACAAGCGGAATCTAGCAAAAAAAATTTGATCACCATAATCAAGAAATTGGTTGATGAAAATCATCGTTTATGGCATAAGGAGTTGATTGATGCTTTGTGGGCGGATAGAATCACACCAAAGAGGGCAATTGGGTTATCACCTTTTCAGCTTTTTTATGGTACTGATGCATAGATTCCAGTTACTTTAGAGCTACCTACTTTGAAGTTAGTGAAGGAAATTGAGGACCACACATATGAGAGTTCATTGGATAAGCGCATCATGTTCCTTTAGAAACTTGAGGAAAAACGAGTTCAAGTGGTGGATCATATTTCAGAACACCAAAATCAGGTCAAAGCTCTCTTTGATAAGAAAGCAAAGTAGAGAGACTTCAAATTTGGTGATCTTGTCTTGCTTTGGGATGCGAGACGTGAGCCTAAAGAGATGCATGGAAAGTTTGAATCCTTGTGGACGAGACCCTTCACTATTCATCGAATTTGTGGTGAAGGCAGTCACCTCCTGACATACAATGATGGAAGTCCATTTTCATTGCCACACAGTGGCCGAAATCTCAAATTGTTCACTCAATGAAGTTTTGGCACGATGTTTTGATCTTCCCTTTTCTTTTTGTTTGGCATTTTTTATTTTTCCCCGATGCTTAACTCTAGCCCAATGGATGTGTGAATGTGCATAGAGCATTGGGATTATACAACCTTTGCTCATTCTTGATGAAAGGTTGAATATTGTTCCCCAGTCAAAGTTAATGCTATCCTCGATTTTCGTATTACAAAAATCTAAGGGTACCCCACAAATTTTTGCCCATTCATGGTTTCAATTCTCTATGCGAGCTTTACGATATTTTTTGTCGTCGTAAGCATATTTGTTTTTCTCTTTATACCTCCTTTTTCACTTATGTGAAATTTTGGTGCAAATCGGGTTTGTAAACTCGATTTACACCAAGTGTACCCCTTTAGGTGCAAATCAGGTTTGTAAACCCGATTTACACCTCTTTCACTTGATTTGCCCATTTGGGTGCAAATTGGGTTTGTAAACCCAATTTACACCTTGTAGGTGCAAATTAGGTTTACAAACCCGATTTGCACATATTTATTACACTTCAAGTTATTAATTACTTATTTGAGAATTTTGAATAAAAGTCTTTTCCTCTACTTTTAAAGCTTTCATTAGTTATTTCGATGGTTATTCAATCCATTTTTACCTGCTTGAAATCGAGAAAGGAGAGGATTTTAATGAATTCCTATTGGGTATGTTTTTTCTCCCCATTTTAATTTAAGGTTTTCCAAACCCTTCTTTCTTTTTATCGAATGTTTTTTTTTTCATTTCGTATTTAGCGTCTCAAATGATGTCATACAGGATCACTAGCCTAAACGACATCGTCTATGTGATGTCACTCGAGTCAATGGTCTAGGGTGACATCTTGTTTTATCACTGTTTTTATATTGAATCAAAGTTTTGAGTGAGCTCGTAGGCCCACTACACATCACATAATGGTGTGTGGCGAGTCTCGGCCTCACTCTACATTCATTTTTATCAAATATTGTATTCTTTAAAACCTGCATTATGGTGTGTGGTGGGTCTGTAACCCCGAAACACATCGTATTTTATTTCCTATGCTTTGATTAAACACAGTGATGTTGGGTGGGGTTGTAGGTCTGTCAAACACCACACGATGGTGTTGGGTGGGTTTGTCACCCCGACCCACACCGTCGTTTATTCACTATTTTTTGCAACACCAAAACTTGGTGCTTGGCAAGGCTATTGGCCCACCATACACCAAACAAGGTGTTTGGTGGGTCTGTAACCCTACCAAGAATTGATCTTCCTTTACTTGCTAGGTGTGAAGCGAGTTTATAGACCAACTCTCCGCCAAAGTCACTCCATTTTTGTTGTATCATCAAGGTGTTTGGCAGGTCTACAACCTCAACCGACACCTTTCTTTTTAGCATTCTTACTAAGTGTAATTTGGGTTTGTAAAACCAAATTACACCTTTTGTCTACACTTTTTGTAGGTAGAATTTAGAGTTTTTATAACTCTGATTTCGCTTACTACACACACATAAATTAGTTTTTGAACCCATCTTATCAAGTTACCATGATCTTATTGGAAACTCAATGATGTCAAATGTATCTTTTGGAGATTGTTCAGCTCAAATGAACAAAATGACTGATTAGTTGTTCTACTATAATACTGATACTTTTTCGTCTCTCTTAGTGTTATTATCACACAAATGACAGAAGCTTCTCCAAGCAAGAGGGCAATGAAATTCAAAAAGCAAGATTCCCATCTGGTCTTCCCACCTTCTTCAGTCAACTCAAACATTGATCATATAAGGGAAACAGAGATAGGTCATGTTGACCTAGCTGAGTTCCTCAAGAGGATTAAGAATCCACCTTCATATCATGACTTGGAAGTTGTTATCAACAACAAGATTCGTTTGGTTGCTGCTTTTCTAATGTCTGCACAAGATCCTAAATTTGTTATGGTAGTTGCAAATTACTTTGACCCTTCAATCAAAAGTGTTAAAGATACTAGTGGTAAGAAACTGATCAGGCTTGATGAGGATTTCTTCAACACTATTTTCAAGTGTCCCAACATTGAGAAGTACTCACGTATCACTATTCAATCAGCTCTAGCCTAGTTTGATAGGATTTTTAATAAGTGCAGAAAGAATATGAATGACAATTGGTTGAAGACCCCGAGGCCTACCATAACAAGATGGCCAATGAATCTTCCTAAGTGTGATTTCATTAAAGAAGTCAATGATTTGATAACTCTCTTAAGTATAGTTAAAGGGCTTCCCACCTCCAATACTTTCTACAAGTGGATGTATCAATACATCCATGTGATTAGGCAGAATAAGGAGAATATTTTCTAGGGTAAACATATTAGTGATGTTATTTGTGAGTGTAGTGTCATAAAATTGTGACCCTGGCAATTTTCGATTGCATTAGGGTCCTCACGCATGTGAACTCGAATCCTCTAGCGTGATTGGAGACTGGAGATTGCTCGACTTGCGAAAACAACTACTTCCTTGGCCTCTACATCACCCCAACCGCATTGTGCCCTGGAGAAAGGGGTAGGACAGGGGTGTGGTGCCACTGTCCCCCCTTGGATAGGGGTGTGGCACCCTTGTCCTCCTAGGACAGGGGCGTGGCACCCCTGTCCCTTCCCTATTTTGGGGTAGGACCCTTCCTAGAGCATGCCTTGTGGGTTGTGCCTCGGGCGGGAAACTCCCCCGATGTCGGCCCATGACGAAATTCAAATCCACTAACATGTATTTAAGGGGAATTCGTCCTCTCATTTGCATAAGTTGGAGTTCAATAAGCTGGATGAGTGGGAAATTCACAAGCATTCAAGAGCATTCGAGCATTCAAGCATTCTTTTCCAGCATTGAGCATTCTCAAGTCTCCCTTCAAGGCTAGGTGTTGCATTCAAGACAAGGATTCAACCATTGAAGAGTAGATTGATTTTAATAAATTCCACACAAGCATTTCTATCAACATTGCTACTACAACCTCCCTTGAGGTGATTTACAATTCAGTCTTTCATTTACATCTACTTGCAAGTACTTACTTTCATTACTTGGTTAATTCCAAAACTGGGGTTTGACCTAAAGGCAAACCCCCAATTCCAACCCATTTTCCTCTCTTTTCTATGTGTAGGTTGCAGGTGCATAGCTGTACTTTCAGATTTGGGCTTCATTTGCAGAGGCGGAAAAACCTTTTTCATTCTGCAGATTTTTTGGAGGACCGTGTACATTCCCGCCACGGTCCGGGCAACTTTTCCTCAAATTCGCAGGGTGACTTTGTCTCGACATTTAACTGCCAGATCCAAGTGCACAACTTAATCTCATATTCTGATCTCAAGTTATAATCAATTCTTTATCACTTTTTCACTACATAATTCAATCAAATTCCTTTCTAAATCAAATAAGGAAGAGGCGATCAACTTAGCATTCCCAATTCATTCAGGATTCAATCTGCCATCTTTGTGTGGAGAGATTGAATCTAGTGAATTATCTTCTCTCTCTTCCTAATGTAATGGTGAAAAGTGCTTGAAGGATAATTGATAGCGAAATGCTCATCTCTCTTTGAGGGAAAGGGTAGTTTTCCTTCTTGATTTATCATTCACCATTTTCCCACCATTACAATGAGAAACTCGCCAAGGTGCCTACCACACTCAGGTTCTACATGACCTCATACTTGGTGTATTCTTCCCCTTCCATGAGACACTTTCCAGGACTTTCTACATCTGGAGACAAAAGGGAGATTGAGGTACATAAGTATTACTCTCAATTAGTTCTTCAAAATAGCTTCAGTCATTTTCAGAGAGTCAATGATGCCTTCTTTGGGTATCATATGTGTATGCTCAATAAGGACTTATATAATAAGAGAGTGTCTGATCATGCCTGAGAGATGGTTAATCAATATGGTTTCTTGTATCGATAATTTCCAACTTTCACATACCTTAGGGTTGGATACTTCAATGGTGAGCCTTTCATGCTCCCAATATATCCTTTTGATAAAATTGTGTTGATGGAGATAGCTCGTCAAATGATGGCAGCTCATGTGGCCCAATCTGGTTCTCATATGACAAGTCTGAAGTTTTCTCTAACCATTGGTAGATATTACATTACTTCCATTTTCAAAGCCAGAACAATGGAGGAAGAAATTATGAGAGTTACTATTAGGTTTTTCAAATCTAGGGAGGACTTTGAATAGAGGGGAATGAGAAATAAGTTGAAGAAGGCCTATGTTCACATGCATCACATTTAAGATGTGTGGGTTGATTTTAGAACCAAGCATGATGTAAGGAAACTTGACTATTATCAGTTGACAACTGACCAAATCAAGGAGTTTGATTTCACAAATATTCCAGATGACCTAGAGGATGATGGCAATGTTTTGGACATTGCCTATGATGATAACAAAGTTTCCTCTACTCATTTTCCTCTCATCCAATGGTCTCAAAAGGAGTGTACTTCCATCAAAGAGCAGTTTCAATTCATTCCTACAAATACAAATTCATGGCTCTCAAGCAAAGGTATTCCATTGAAATCTCTCTCCTCTAGTTCTGATGGTGACACTACTGGTCCAATGGGAGGGAGGTATGAGATTAGGACCAAGAAAAAACAAGATCCTACCACTTCGGCCAAGGATCCTAAGTTGAAATTCATAGTTGGGACTAAGAAGGGAAAAACTTAGGGAGAGCCTTCAATTCTTAATGTTCACGAGACATGGGAGCTCGAGGGTGAGCACCTTGCTGAAGAATCGATTAATATTGATCAATTGGAAGCAAACAAGAAGTCCATGAACAAGGAGAGTTTGATGAGGACTTATCACAAGATAATAAGTCCTTACCCCGTTATCTTTTTCCTCACCTACATTATAGGTTCCTATCTCTACTTCTAATCTTGAACCTCTTGTGATCACTTGCACTTCCCCCACGAATGTTATACATGTATCCTCCACTAGTGCTAGTGAGTCGACTCTTGATACTCCTCACGACAATATTGAGAATGTCTTCTTAGTTTTTCCTATATATTCTGAGGTATTTGCAACCATGATGGATGATTTTGATAAATTCATGAATGATTTAGCTCCTAGGTCCAATGAATCATCTCTTGAAAATTCTCCCCATGTTGTTACCATGACTTCCCCTCTTGTAACCACCACTATTCAAGATTCTATCAATCCCTCTCAGGATGTGGTAGCAGGTGAGGATAATGATTCAACTTTACCACCATGGTTGATGTCAAATGCGCCTAAGAGAAAGAAGCAGACAGTGTTGCCCGAAGGTTTTGATTTTAATCAAATTGCTTCTGTCAAACCAAAGACTGTCAAAAAAGCTAAAACTTTGTAGGGTAAAAGTTGAGAATAATAAGAACAAGCATGTTGAGGTTTCTATTCCTCCTTCCAATGCAATTATTGGACAGGTCCAAGACTCAAACTATGTTATTCAAAGGATTGATCTAGGGAAGAAAACTCATGATTACATGGCACAAGATACTCAATCGGCTTTGGATGCTTTAGTTTCCAGGTATGATAAGGACAAGGTCAAGAAAGATCAACTCAAGGCACAAATTGAGCAACTGACCTCAATTCTTATCAAAATGACCAAGTCTTCAGAAGCTGTTGAAGCAATAGCTTCATCATTGGATGAGCAAGTTGTAAAAAGAGTCGAGCAAGCAATGTCATAGAGCAGAGCAGTAGGAGAATGGATGGATCATATGTTGAGACAAGGCACACAACTCATAAGCTTAGAATGCACCATTGTCAGCAACCTTGATGTTGTAAGGAAAGAGGTAGATGGCACCGTTGAGATTTTCTCCCAGGAACTTGAAGCACAAGAAAAGGATTTTGAAGCTTGGTTGAATTTTGAAGATTATGATCCAGATGATCTCATGCAAAATGGTGTTATCCCTTCACGATGCATGTACATTGAACAGATAGAGACCTTATAACACTGGATAAATATTCTAGAGCGCTTGGTCAAGGATATGAGGAAAGCTAAAAAAGAATGTGCAGATAAGAAGACATAGATTGTTGCCAAAATCTCTAAAACTCCATGTTCTTTTATTGATGAGAATGAAATTATGGTTGATGTAGATGAAATTATCAAAGAGTTCAACTTGGTCGTGATATCTGAGGTTGATAGGGAGGACTTCTCTTTGTCCTCTATTGACAAATTGCTCGACCTTCAGTTCATCTTGGATTTTTTGGATTTGCTTCTAAAGAAACATAAGAAGTGCTACATCGACTTAGAGAATTCCATCACCAGGGTTAAGGTCATCACCGACAACACTTAGGGACTTGATACGGTTCAAATGAAGAATGCCTTGCAAAAGTTTGAGGAATTCCAGAAGCGAGATTCAGCTTGAGGGTCGAATGACACAATCATTTCTAGGTTTTTCTCAGTGACATTTGATTATATCCATCGACACCTCATGTGTCATTTTGTAATTGCACATGTGCACCTGTGGAGTGCACAGTTCCTAAGTCAAATCAAACTCTTCTTTTGGCTTAGTCTTAGAATTAGTTATAATTTCCTATTTTCATGTTGCACCCCTCTTTTATATATACGAGGGTTATTATTGTAATAAGGATCTTTTTTCATCTTTGTTTATACAACAAAACTCTACCAAAGTGAAGAGCAAATTGACGCTTGGTGTTCATTTTATAAATTTTCAATTTAATGAAGAAAGAGAGAAGTTTAGCATTCAAACTTTGTTTTGAGTTTAATATTTCATGTGGTATTAACATTCTTATGTCATTGATATCACATGTTCTTGAAATGATTAAAGTTGTATGCAGTTATTGGTTTTGAATATTGAATAAATTTTTATTATTTACAAGTAATCTTTGAGTTACTTTGGAAATTTAGAAATTGGAAATTAGTTGAGGGAGAATTGCTTTAAGTCTTTGAGATTTTACAAGTTATCTCTATAAATTTTATTTGAAAGATAGAAAGTAGAGTCTTTGTGCTATACAAAATATCTGGTTAGAGTAGAATATCTTTCAATATATTTGTGAGTCTCTGGGCAGACAATATAGTTGGGTTACAATGGTTGATAGGATTTTTAGTTGTACATAGAAAGAATCTATGAGTTCTTAGATGTGCAAATTCCCATCCCTAGGTCATTTTCAAAAAAAAGGGAAGTAACGAAAGACTTTGTTCTTTCATGGATACTTTACTTCCCAAGTATATTATTTTAATATCACTGCAAGTTTTCAAGATATTTAAGTTAAGGGAAAAACTATTCTTAAAATAAAATTGGATGTAACTAATACCGAAATAAGAGAACTAAGTTGTTAATGTATCTTGGATTAGTGTAAAATTAGCAAGTAGGTGAAATAGAAAGTAATTGCAGTATAAAGGGGTAGTCTTCCCTTATAATTAGGAGGGGTTATGTCTTGCCTTCTGAAAGATAACATCCTATGTGTTTTTATGAAACACACATTTTGTGAACCTTCATTAGTTTACAAAATTTTCACCCAACGCTCTTCTAAACCATTACCAGCTTTCCATGATCCCAAAGCCTTTTGTCAGTATCATCGTCTGCTAGGTCATGACACTGAGAAATGTTACTAGTTGAGGCATAATATTCAAGACTTTATTGACAATAATACTTTACCCATAGCTAGTGTGAATAACAAATAGAATAAGTTTGTAGCTCCTCCTAAACAAAATCCCCAAATCTTCACCAATTTTTTACCTTCTCATTCTACCAACGTTGTTAAGTTTGAGCCACTTGCCATCTTCCCTGATTACCCTAGTGTAGAATCTAATAATGTTGTGAACCTCATTGACAAACCTAAACCTATAAAAGATCTATGTATTAATTTTGATCCTAGTGAGACCATTGTTGCATCTAATGGGCCATTATATAATCCTGTGAAGATAAAAAACAAACTATCATGAGGGGTGCTCATTGATCTAGTATGCATGGTGAATGTGATTACTAAAGAACATCTTTTTACTAAACAATTTCATAAAGTAACATATGATAAATCTAATGTTATGGTTAAGGTGTATGATGGTTTTTCGTGTCCTACTATTGGTTCTATTACTCTTCCCATTGAGATTGGTATCGAGTGCTTATATGTCACCTTTGTTATTATTCCCACATCAAATCAATTTTGTGTAAAGTTGGGACATCTTTGGATCTCTTCCATGAAAGTTATCCCTTCTATAATTCATTAATTTTTAAAACTCCCTTATAATGACACTATTATAACAATTAATCATATCATTTACCAACCCATAACGAAGCATGGAAATTTCACTCTTGATTACTTTTGGCCTAATCAACTCAAGCCCTTAAAGCATAGAAATGACATACTTTTCTTATCTCACCAAAAATGGAAAAATGAGATGATAATGGCCTTGAGTAAACTTAGAGACCCTACACCCATGGATATTCCTCTTCCTCATCCCGGAAATGGTCTTCTTCCAACTCCTTCTATTCCTCCTATATATGCTATAGGCCCACCTCCTACATTCTATAAAAGAAAGCACTTGGCATCGCGTATCTCTCAACCTATTAGGGGTTTCTTCAACCCCCACCCCCCCCCATATAAGGGAAGAAAATAAACTTATGCCAGTTGATCCTCAACCTTCACAAGTCTCAACTAAAACTAAAAGGAATCATTGTATAAGATAATGCCGATGAAGATGCCATGTTAAGGCTTGCAAGCTTGCTTCCCAAAGACACCAAATATTGAATTGAACCTGATTCTCCAGCCTTTACCTAACCCTATGAAGGAAGTTCAACTCAAATCATTCAAGTTAAAAATGCTCAAGAAAAATGATGGTTCAACTTCTTTTCATGTTAAAGATCCTATTATGATTAATTTCGATGATGATAATAATGTTGTTCATGCTAACACTGATGATCCTAATGATTCTAATAGTACGTATGAGCTTTTTGAGATTAATCATGAGTTATCTTCACATTTTTCAAAAGCATTATTCCTAGCTCCTAGTGACAAACAAAGCGATTCGTCATTAGACCATGGTCCTTGTTTGGAACTTGAAGTAGTTTCATCTATTGTGCTTGTTCTAGATCCTCTTTCATCCTATCCACCATCCCTAAATGATGTTAAGAAAGATTGGGAGGTGTATGACTTGCTTGAATAGCTTCATATCATGTATTCTCTTTTATGTATTTGCTTGTTATCAGTGTGCTACCCTTGTGATGTGTTGCTTGATATGTTTTTGTGTTATGTTAGATTCTCTTTGGATGACCCTTGTTACTCCATTAGTGCAAACTAATAAAAAGGTTGAATCTGTTTTGGCATTCCTCTATTTGTTTCTCAAATTTTCTATGTGTTGTATCTATCTTATGTCATACATGTGCTATTGTTTGTAACTGTGCCTTTGCGTTGTCTACTTCGGGATGATGCAAAGCATTGAGATCTCCTTTTTGGTCTCTTCCATGTTGACTCAAAAAGACTGTAGCATCATAAATTGTACACCCCTAATTAGGGTTGTATAATTCCACGCTTAGGTTAGCACCTACCTTAGTGTGTCCCATTGCATTTTGCATTTTTAAGGTTTCTTTAAGCATTTAATTATTAATTTAATTAAATCTTAGGTCCTCTCTCACTAATTCACATATTATAAAATTGGGCCCTTAACCCTAAGCGTGCCCCTTTTTATTTTATTTTATTTTAATTAATCCTGATAAAGTCCTAATTCTGACCTTTAAGGTGCATTTTCACATATCTAAACACCTTGGATAGTCACATCGAGCTAGATTTGACTTTGTAATCATGATACCTTGCATCCCTAGAAATTTGGGAAAAAGTCAATCGGACCAGGATGGTACCATCGTGGTCTTGACTTTTTCTCCCCGAATTTTGGGGGATCATGTTTTGATGGTATTATTGTTGGAATCCAATAACACTAGAGGGGGGGTGAATCAGTGTTATACTAGAATTATCAATTTTAGCCTTATTAAAACATGCATACACCAATCGGTATACTGGTACATACATAATTGAAAGAAGTAAAGCAACCAATAAGCCATTCACATAAATGAACACCATAACACACACAATTATACGTGGAAAACCTCAAAGAGGAATAACCACAGTGGGATTTGTGACCCACAATATTAATTCACTAGCCATATGAAGAGATATTACAAAATATAGGGGCTTCCATTTATAGGAAGGCTTACAGCCTAGAGCACACTGCTCAATCACAAAAGGAGCCTCACTAACTACATACAAATCCAGACTACAATCTAGAGAAGTGTTGAACTACAAAAGATAGAATCTCCTATGCCTAAATATAGTTCCGGTTAAGCTCTATTTGTTCCGGTCTGAAACCCTAGACCCTTTACCAGAATACCCCTTTACACAAATATCCTCACATACATGATCTCTCTGATATATTTCACATCTCCTTCATTATTTCATTCCAATTACATATTCGCATCATATCACATCATATATCAAAATGATCTAATCCAATTGACCTATATACCCTATACAATTTACATGCCTTATGTCGGCTTACAAAGACAATTACAATGTCAATATACATGTCGGCTAGATAACATAAATACATGAATATTAAAAACAATTGTCGATGCCGGATCCAAGAGATATCGGCCTCCAATACCGATAACCTTATTCTAAACCATGTCAGCCTACATTGCCGGTAACCAAAGAAATCCTTCTATCCTGTCAGTGTCGGTGCTGGTGTAGTGTATGTGAAGTGCCTACTGGTACACAATGGAACCAAAACATGAAGCTGAAATAAGCTGCCATGTTGCCATCAATGACAACATAGTGAAACCAACCAATTGAGTGTCAATTGCCAACAATTATAATGTTTAAATCCCGCTTTGTGGGAAATTTTTATCGATTCTAGGTCAGCCTATGATCAAAAGTAAAGTTAGTGTTTCATATATATAACCTTTCCTTTCCTCAATCGAAGGATCCAACAATCAAGAAATTGAAGAAGGCGCTTATGAAGTGAAAGTACAAGTTTTATGTGAAGTTTTGAATCAACAAATTCATCATTCATCAAGGCTGAACATCAACCTTTTTCATCAATCATGGAAGCTTAGGAGATGTTGAAGAATAATAAGGAGATCATTGACCGATGATTGACTTGTACCTTTCCCTTAGGGTTTGGTATGGTTTGATGTTATTTTTATATCTTTATGTGAGTTTTCAGATCTACATATCATTCATTTTCAAATTTATGTAATTGCTTTAGATCCATATTACATTTGTGATTCGAAACATTTACATTATGTTCGTTTAGGGTTTTTACTCCAAACAAAGGGTAAAACTCTAGTTTTCCATTTTAGCTCATTAGGATCTTACAAACACATGAAATTCTAGGCAACACACACTTTTCAATACTTTATTGGCTATCTGTGGAGTTGGAAATCACCAAAACAAGGGGTTTGACTAAGGCAAAACCTTATATAGCCACAAACACACCATTTTTCAAATTGCAAGTGTAGATATAGGTTTCCATCGAAGTTGCAAGTTTTTGGAAAGTCTCAGTTAACAGGCATAGATCCAGATTTAGAATTTAGGTCTTGTTGGGTGAAAATTTTGTAAACTGATGAAGGTTCACAAAATGTGTGTTTTACGACAGGACACAGGACAATATCTCTAAGAAGGCAAGATATAACCCCTCCTAATTATAAGAGAAAGCTTCCCCTTTCTACTGCAATTACTTTTTGATGCACATGAAAGGGGACACAAGCCAAAAACAAAGATCAAGTATTAATATGTTATTCTCAACCAAAAACCAAAACAAATGAACCAAAATCCTTCCCATACATATCAAAAGAGATTGACAAGCACACAAATAAAAAGAAGGGAGAAGAGACTCCCTAAGATGCTCCCATGATGCTCTTGTTGCCTCTCCCTTGTTTTTCTCCTCTCTAATATCCAAAAGCTTTCTTGGGTGTAGCCCTCAGTTTTTATCATGAAGCCATGGATGCCAGATGAAGGATTGAACATGGTTGAGAATGAAATCTTATTACTATGCAAATGCACAAACTAGAATTGTTATGCTATGAGAAAGCTAAGTCTGAATGCTTGTGTAACTATAGTAACAATGATCAAAATGCTTACTCCTCTTTTGCTTGAGGAATGAGGCTCCTTCTATAGGAAAAATGGTTGATTGGAGGGTCAAGATTGATTTGGCTTAGCAAGGGCTGGGATTGCATGAGAGAGGCATGGTCCTCAATCCATGTTTGCAACTACCACCGATGCAATGGTGACAAGTGGCATCATAAGAGGGCTTGAGAGGAGAGGGAAGAAGCTTTAAATGCTCGAGAAGACATGAGGGTAATCTCATGTGGTTGAGTTATTGGATAAAGCTATTATCCAATGGTAAAGTTATTTTCAAATGGGTAAACTCTTGTGCAAGGTTTACCCTTGGTTAGGCCTTGACCAAAGGGACAAAACCCATGTGGGTTAACTTGTTGAATAAGGGAAGCATTTAAGATTTCGTAAGAGTCCTAAATGAGTGAGATGATGGGATAGGGGTTAATTTGGGTTTAGGATTGTGCATGTGATTAGAAGAGGGTTTAGGCTAATTTGGAAGGGATTAGAAGAATCTAGAAGAAGGTTAGGCATGCAACTTGCATATTCTAGAAAGTGCAAGTGGGATGAATTTAGGATTTTTTAAATAAATAATTATTTATTTGAAATAGTTGGTGCAACTTGCATTTGTAGGAGAATGCAAATGGATGGGAAATTTTAAATAAATATCTATATATTTAAATGGGGATTTTGGTTAGGCTTTTTAAATAAATTTTTAATTTATTTAAATGAGAGGAAAGAGGGAATTAAACAAATTTATTCATTTATTTAATTTTTGGACTATAATTACTAATTTGAATAAATTTATGAATTTTATTTAATTAGATTAGAAGAATACGTTGAAATGAATTAATTAAATATAAATTTAATTAATACAAAAATATCAACGAATTAAATAAATATTAAATATTTATTTAATTAGTGGACAAATTTATGTGTCTACATTTGCCCCTCTTTGAGATGGTGCAGTTTATTGGGTCGTTTCAAAGAAAAACTGATAGGCATAAGAAAAATGCTCGAGGGATGTTAGTTTAGTGGGTGGTATGCCCCCTCGAGAGATGGGCCAGAAATTTCAAAAAGTCGGGTGATCTCTCGGAAAAAATAAACAATCGGGGAGATTATAGATTAGAAGAATTTGGGTTAAAAGGTGAAAGAACAGAGGAAAACGGGGCTAAAATGGAGAAATGGCGAGCCTCGAAAGTTTCAGGGTCCAAAGTGACGAGCGGGGCAAAGCAAGGTTAGGGTTAGGTAGGGTATATTTGGGTGAGAAGGGGTAATTTGGCCTCATTTGGACACTCCTCCACATCAATTTTGAGCTCAGATAGTGATCCTTTGTGAGAAGACTATAGCAGAAAAGATGGTGGTTCCAGTAGCTAATCATCGATTTGAAAGGATCCGGAGGTACTAGCGGCCAGCTGACTATGGACCCCTAGTAAGTCCAGCTCTGACCTTTGTGATTTGAGCTCATTTAATGTCTTTTTTTCCTAGTCAAAGTCATGTCAAGTCAAAGGCACTAAAACTTTGTTTTAGTGCTTTTGTCATCTATTTTAGCACTACTGTGCAGTTATTTTAGTGCTTTTGGTAGTTGAGCGCTATTGTCTTTTTGTTTTAGTGCTAATGTTTTGGTAGTTTTGGCGCTTTTGAGGTTTTTGGACTTTTGGCGCTATTGTCATGTTGATTTAGTGCTTTTGCACTACCATAGCACTTTTGAGAGTTAAAGTAGCACTTTTGTATTTGGTTATATTGGTTTAGCACTTGGGTTAGTTAAAATAACGCTTTTGCCTAGGTTTAGTGTTGCTGACGGTTTATTTAGCACTATTGTCAATGTTTGTAGTGCAGTCATTGTCAAGTGCCCTAGTTGGCTTTGAGATTATGACAGCTGATGTCAGTTTGTTGTTTTTGTTCATTTGTTGCATTTTTTGAGACTCAGTGTACTTGTGGAGACTAGGCAATTGATGTAAATTCCTATTGTAGTCTAGGTGTGTGTGAGTTGATTTTACCCATTGAGACTTGAGATACTTGATCAAAAGTATATGATGAAGTCTAGGTATTAGCTGATTATGTTTGACATTGTCGCTCGATTGTGTTTATAGGAGGACCTAGGTGTGTTACAGGCCCGAGAGAGGCATCCCACCACTCAATGTTTATGGGACCAGTTGTCCGACTTGGAAATTGATTGTGTATGCTCGACTAGTTTGTTTGACACAATGCATTTACTCAAGATTCATATGAATCACGAACTACTAACTGCGTTGGCCGAGTGATGGCATAATGGGACCTGCTCCTTCCATCTGCCGATGGTAGAGATGATAGTGACATTGGAGGACATGTGAAGGATCCTACACATCTCGGTCACAAGGGAGCTAGTGACTTATGATAGAGTGATAGGCGAGGCTGCATTGCGACGTATCTTCCCGTATTTAGAGTTAGAGGTGCATAACGTGTCAGTGCCATGGGAGGATATTGCAAATCTATACGAGCCACTTCTTGTGGTTTTGTTTGGGATTGTTAGCAGGTTATTATGTCCTAATTAGAGATCGCATGGGTTGGTTGTCAGCTTGGGACAAGTGATCAAGTATATGGCGAGCGAGGGGACCCATTTTGCCTAGGGTCCATGTGTCTTGACTCATATGTACAATGATTTACATGACATGGTGTATCATGAGAGGACGTCGTTGGGAGTCACTATCACATTGCTACATATCTAGGCATGGGAGCACTTGCCTATTTGTAGACCAGTTTGCATGAGAATTAGGGTGATTGATCAACCCTATGTGTACATGTATGGAGGTATGATAACTCAACCCCTACTGGGTAAGCTAGAGTATTGGTGATGTGCTTTGGATGACCTAGATATAGTGATATGGTGCCCCTGTTTAGACTGTGAGCCATGGGAGGATGATGTAGAGGCCATGCCATATGTATATTACTCGATTTTTTATTGGGAGGACCTCGCACATTATTGAGAGACATCTACCGGGTTGAGTCATGAGATAGTTCAGGTGGGCATAGGGTATTCCTCAATGGTCATGAGAGTACGCCCATGTGGTTAGAGAGAGATATTAGTGGGGACCAGTGCTACCGTACTATCAGGCCTTGACCGAGTTTCACAGCCTACAACTGAGGCCATGGGCCTACAGAGAATATGTTGTAGATGCAGGGCTCACTGAGGAGTATGGACAGTGTTTGGTTGCGTATCCATTTCCATGTATTTTAGATCCTACAGAGCCTATGCCACCTTTTCAGGATGAGTGGGCTCCTCGATAAGGGAAGAAGAGGAGGAGATTGGATGAGGGAGGTGAGGGGGTAGGTGGAGATGAGGGTGGAGGAGATGGAGGAGGTTTTAATGGAAGGAGAGGGAGGGGTGGTCACCCAGTGCAATTGTTACATGCCCCACCGACACAGGTAGCAGTACCAGCACCAACAAAGTCAAGAGGGAGTAGAGGGAGAGGCAGTTGGGGCGGCAGGAGCAACATGGGCGACAAGGTAGAGAGACATTCGGGAGGTTATGCTAGTTTGGTTACAAGTTTGTCTCAACACTACTGAGGCTCGGATTCGTGCCCTAGAGGCACAACTAGATGATAGGGATGTGGAGATTGCTGCTAGGGATGTGCAGTTATTTTCTCGAGGGGTCGACCTCACCATTGTGATTAGAGAGAGAGATGATGCGATGGACAAACTGACACAAGCACAGGATATGATACGTGTCCTAGAGTAGGTATAGGGGTAGGGTTTGACAAGTGAGGCCATGTGGAAGATGCGTCAGGCCGGTGGTGAGATTGACTACCGGTGGGGCTTGTATGAGCAGGTAATGCCCAGCAGCCAGCGGGCGATGAGCTACTTGTAGATGCGGCAAGCCAGATCTGAGCGCTCACAAAGAGTACATAGTAGCGACGGTGCCATGGGTCCTCCTCGATGAGGTGATGGTGGTGGTGGTAGCCATGCCCCTACTAGATCAGGCAAGAGTGCCTCTTGATGGCCATTGCCTCTTGTACTTTGCTATTTTTGATACATTGTTACTTACTAATACTTGGATGGCTCGTGGTAGCCTGATATTTTTGACATCATTGTACTTTGATACACATGTACTTTGTTTTGATGAGATATATGATGAGATCTTTATTTTGGCAGTGATGATATGAGTTGTTTATATGATTTATTTCTTATGCGGGATGCATGGTTTTGATTGATATGCATGATATGTGATAGTTTCTATATGATGATGGATGCATGTTGTTTATATATGATGATTTACGATGATGTATAGTTGTAGATTATGATATGTATGATTTTTTTTTTTTGATATGATGCTTAGGTTGATGTTGTAGATGCAGATGAATTTGATTTATGCTATGATGTTAATGTTATGTTGTGGATGCATATGGATGCTAATTTGTTCTATGATGAATGATGTTATATGTTGATATGATGATGTTGAGATAATGAATGTGATGTTTGATGATGGTGATGATGATACATGTTCGGGATGCATATATTTTGATATGTGATTTTTTAATGATGAGTGTAATGAATGAAATATGGATGAATGATGCAATGTTTTGATTTTGGTAAATGCAATATGTTAATGATACTAATTGATGTGATTTAATGTAATGATCTAAATGATGATAGTGAATAGTAAATGTGATGAATGGTAGTAAATGATAATATAGATGATAAATCTGATGTGATTTAATGCCATGATATAAATGATGTGATATATGCAATGATACTTAAATGGTTAAAGGGAATGATAAATAGAGTTAATGATATAATAAATGATGTGTGATAATGATGTTTAATGATGACATTTAATGCAATGAATAAATGATGATAGTGAATGATGAATGCAATGATGTAATGATAACACGAAATGATGTTATATAATGTAATGATATAAATGATGTGATATATGTAATGACACTAAAGGATGATAGTGCAAATGTGATTAACGAATGTAATGATGATGTTTAATGATGATTGTAATAATTAATATTTATGCAATATTAAGGAATCTAAATACAATGTTTTGTGCAATAAAAAATGATTGTACAAGATAAAGATGAATTTGGTAACAAAGTAAAATGGAAATGAATGTCCTAAATGATCCGAATGATAATATGAAATTTTATGCATTGATCTAAAATGCCTAATTATCCTACATGATAAATGAATGATGAAATGAAATGCCCTAATGCAAGTGCTCCTCGATGATAAGGTAAAATTAGTGATGTGTATCAGAGTAGTCCGTCGGGATTTTAAGAATAGTCCTTCTTATCTTTATCATATCAACTCTATTCCTTGTATATGCATGCTGACAAAAATATAAATTACAATGTATGAATGAACAAATGAATGGGTGATATGCAATGGAATGTAATATATACAAATGAGATGAAATTGGCAATCCATGGCTTATTCATAATGCTTTATTTCCTCATCGAGCATGGTAGTACCTATCTTGGTTGATGTATTAGAAACCAAGGTTGAGCACTCCACCTATAAACAAACATCACAGACAAGGAAGGTTTCCCTCCATTTTGGTTCATATACACATGGTCGAGGTATATGTTGTAGTCATTAAGCCATAGTGATCCATGACTTTATATTTTTGCATAGGATCTTGTAGCTTGGCAAACTTCCCACGTAGACACAATTAGTATTTTCCCTAGAATTTCATTGGAACAATCCGCAAACTGAAAGCAAAGAAAATATATCATGAACCATCCTGGCCACTCTAATCACTTGCGGATATCCTAGAGTAGAATAGGAACTTGATATAAAAAGTAATAATATGATAAAGTGCCCATAAGCCAAACATAATCTTCTTACCAAAGAGATATGTCATCGTGTCTTGTTTTTTAAGGAAAGATGTATCCTTATCGAGATGGTCTCGTGCATGTGTTGCTCAGATGTTTGACTGTTTTTTAATTTGATAGTTGGTCATTTTTTTAGGTAGCTAAAATGTCGTTTTGCATCTGGCTTGATGTTTATGTACAATTAACAAGTTTATTGCAATGTTTTTGATTGATTTTGATGTTTTTCTTTTGGTTTTTGGGTTTTCCATTTTTGAATGTTTTTGGTTTATCTTCAGGACATTTTTCGAATGTTTTTGGTCTTTTTGAGATTTTACAAATATTTTTGGATTATTTTAGGATATTTTCCAAGTGTTTAACTTAGTGAATCACCAACATTGAGAATCCACTCCCATCGTTAGTTTTAAAAAGGTGCCCCCATTTAGGTGTGGGTGTAAAAGAAGGATGCACGACACATAAGGCAATAACCTCGATTACAGATTAATAACAAGTCATGGTGGATATGATGTATGAGCAGATGAAATGGATGTGATCGCAACAAGTCTAAAAGACAATGGAGCTATACCCTTTACAAATGATGCCTGTTTGCCAACTTTTCACCATCGTACTCATCCAAGGCACCACCGAAGTGGTTTTCACTGTTTGGATGAATGATTTTTCTCTACTATTTTCTTAATTTTTTTCATTTTCTATACTTTTCTAAATGTTTTTTTTTATCTTTTTGATATTTTACGAGCCCGATGTCATGTACAACTTATGTATGATTTTTTTTTAGATGCATGTTGTTTATTGGGTCTGCCAGTGGTTCCCCTTCTAAAGTTGCTAACTGTTATGCCCCAGATCCGAAGACGACAATGATGACATATGGAACCAACCAATTGGATTCAAATTTTCCCTAGTGTTCTCTATGTGGTTGATTGCAAGGATTCTCTCTGAGAACAAGATCGTCAACCTCAAATGTGAGAAATTTGACCCTATGATTATAGCTTCTACTCATGCATTGTTGATATGCTTTAAGGTGATTGTAGGCGGCTTCTTGCTTCTCATCAAGCAGTTCCAAGTCATGAAGACAAGAGACTTGATACTCTTCATCATTAATTATATTATGCAAGGAAACTCATAGAGATGGTAATTAAAACTTAATAGGCAATATAGCTTCTATTCCATAAACAAGTGAGTATGGGGTTGCGCCTATAGGGGTTCAAATGCTAGTTCGATATGCCCATAGTGCAGGATTTAGTTGAATGTGCAATCCCGACTGGTATCATTGACCGTTTTCTTTAAGATCCTCAAGATGTTCTTGTTTGATGCTTTTCCTTGACCATTTCCTTGTGGGTAATGTTGTCACAAAAATTTGCACCCTTAGTGACCAAACTTGATCACTAACCTTGCGAAACATGTAAATAACCTCCCAAGTGTGGGACAAGCAAAAGTGAGGTTGAGTCTCTGGAGAAGGTCCGCTTCCTATTCAATCTTAATGCAGGTGTTGGACCAACCCAACATGGGTAAAACTAATCTATGCTCCAAAAGAGAGAGAGAGAGAGAGAGAGAGAGAGAGAGAGAGAGAGAGAGAGAGAGAGAGAGAGAGAGAGAGAGAGAGAGAGAGAGAGAGAGAGAGAGAGAGAGAGAGAGAGAGAGAGAGAAGGGTTGTAATAAAGAAGGGAAAAAAGGTTTGCACCTAGACTGAAGCCTGATCTACCCCAGCCGTAACTACACGGAATATAAAAAACGCCTTAAAGATACACTAATTCCTATCTAAGTCTATCTTTCTAAGACTGAGTCAAGGTTGGAATTCTTAACAATGGCAGAGAAATGAACAATATTCTTAGATACCACTCTAGGAGGAGTCAACACTATCACATATGCTGAGAAAACAAGAAAAAGATGCATTCACACAAACAAGTAAGAGAAAATACACAAATTTGCATAAACTGAAACAAGGTAAGGCAAGCAAATTTTATTAATGTGGAGGCAAGGTAGTTTTTACAGTTGCAAGAGTCATAGACTACTGTGAGAGAAAAAGAGGAGAAGATCTCTTTGAAAAATATACAAAATTTGCCTTTATAGTTAAGGCATGACTCAAAATCGAACTACTGATGGAAATCCTAACCTCCCTAGGGTTAGGTTACAAAAATATGCAAGAGAAGAGGAGATTAGATCTGAGATCTGCTGGTATGCTAGATTTCCTTCTGTAAGATTTCCTTTGCTTTGGAAAGAGCTAAATAACCCATCGGTGAAGGAATCTCTATCAACAAGCATGGCTGAGCATACTTGCAGGGACAAAAAGTCTTTGGCTTGCATTGAAGAGGGCATGGTGGCATCAACAATCAGCCTAGAGGGTCCAATTTGGAGTAAAGAAGGTGATCACCGGTTGTTGGATGAGAATCAGACCAATAATGAGCCACCAATTGAGTTGGAAGAATGTCTTGACCATCGAGTCGACAACAACCCTCCTGCAGAAGTTTAAATGCTAACAACTCAGATGAAGTTCAAATGCTAGTTGTTGATTTGGAGATCTCGCGTGCAGATGGACACACGAGATCTCACTAAGAGATCGCCAGAGGGGCAACGGAAGAACAAGTCATGGTCTTTGGATCAGATTTTAAGTTGAGATATATGGCCAAGACTGCTCCATGAGGCAACTGGCCCCACTCCAAAATTTCAAAGTAACATGGCCTTTCGGCCAAAGAAAATTGACCTTGACACTAAGAGAAGTCTTGGCAAAAAGGCCCTTTATATAAAAATTGGGCCCATCAAGGGCACAAAGTCATCTGTCACTACTGACATGGTTGTTGATTCATCAGGCCCATCATCCGCCCCTCAACCCTCTTATCCTGCACTAGCCATCTATTGTGCTTTTCTTCGGTTGTGGGATAATAAGGGAAGTCCCTCTAGCCCTCTAGGCCTTATCCTACATGACCCTTTTGATCTCTTCCTTTGCTTCATGGGATAATTATAAAAACCTTACCGCCAGCTGGATAACACGATGTGGTAAACACAAGGCAGTCAATAACTTGAAGCGGTCACACCGATTCTGGTGTAACTGTGGGCTCAGGTCAAGATCATATCATGTTATTGATGCATCACATAACCTTCATGTTATTCACTTTGAAAAATATAAAGAAGCAACTAACTATGTTGAGTGTGATAACACGACATGTTAGCCACATGACGTGTTATATGACACTGAACTTTCTGAACCGATCTTTGTAAGGGTTGGCACAAAAATTGCCAACAGGTAATATGGGGTGGAGAAATGGTGTTGGATTTGAAACTTTTCACAAAGTTCTCCGACATCCTACTTTTTGAATGGAAGCCCGTTATCGATGATGATGGACATGGGTACACCATACCGGCAAATGATGTAATTTAGGATTAATGAGGCGATCTGCTTGTCGGTGACTTGGGCGAGTGGAATGGATTCGATCCACTTTGTGAAGTACTTAGTGTCGGTAATGATGAATTTATGACCAACAAATGAAGATGGATGGATTTTACCCACAAGATCAAGTCCCCATTGGCAAAAGGTTCATGGTGTTGCGATGGGTTGCAATTCTTGCACAAGTGCACGTATGAGGTCGCCATGAACTTGGAACTTTTTACATTTTCTGACAAAGTAGTAGGAGTCTTTTTCCATGGAGGGCTGATAGTATCCTATCCTCATGATCTTTTTAGCCAATGAAAGTTGGCTTGAGTGAGCCCCATAAATTCCTTCATATACTTCTTCTAAAATTGTGGTCACCTCACCCTGCTCTAAACATCAAAGGAGAGTACCATCGAGACCTTGTCGGTATAGGATTTTGGAAATAATGGTGTATCGAGCAGATTTGCGTATGAAGGTTTTTCATTGATTGTTCAATTGGTTTGGTGCAAGGATTTTATCATGTAGGTAAGTGTAAAATTCACCATACCATGGGGAATCAAGACCGATGAGTTGACATACGATCTCGAATTATAGGATATCATAAGCATGGATCCAAAGATGTTCAACTAAGAACTCATAGCGTGTTGAATTATGTGGAAGATCGAGAAGAGAGGATATTGTAGCCATTGCATTACAACTCTATTCTTCTCTCGAGGAATCTGATCAGAGCTTATAGCTGTGAATAATTCCTTGAAACTATCAACCATTTTCTTGTAAAGCATGAGCTTATCGTCCTTTGTTTGGTAATCATCATTAACCTGTCGGATGACTAGTTGTGAATCGTCATATACTTGAAGCTCCTTCAAGTTCCATTGTATGATCATTATTAGTCCCATGATCAAGGCCTCATACTCTGCTATGTTGTTTCTGCATGGGAATGTGAGCTTGTATGATTTTGGAATGCTATCACCTTGAGGTCTGATAAAAAGAATGCCAGCTCCTGAACCATACCTAGTGTATGGTCGATCAAAATATAGCTTCCATTGTTGTGTTGGTATGACTATGAAGATTTCCTCGTCCAGAAAATTGGAGATAAGTGGATGGTCTCCTATGAGTGGTGCTTTAGCCAACTGATATGTAATTACTTTCCCTTTGTGTTATTGATGGAAAATCAAATTAGAGGAGTCATCTAGTATGTGCAAATTCATTCTACTAGAAGTTTTGCTTAAGTCTAGAAGGTGAAACACAGTGTTCAGTAGAGTGTAAGTACATTGAGCAGAACTTGATTTTGGGTACACATTTTTGTTTATCATGTAAGAGGCAGTCGATTTGTTGGTTGGAATTGCTTAGTTTGCAATCCTAACCTTCTATGTTGATTCTTGTGCAAGTTTGATGATCCAGTATCCAATATTTCATAAAAAACAAGGTTATTTTGGTGTAGCGTGTTATGTGGAATATTCAGGATGATTTTGTTGATTGGTGTCATGTTCGAGATTTTTGTTCCGACTTGTTTGAAGCATAATATCAATTTGTTTTGGTCTGCATGAGCATTTATAATCGGATTGAGTTGACTTCTTGTTACAAGTTTCATATTTTGTGAATATATTTGAAGTCGACATGTTGGTGACATAATCAAGTGTTGCAGATATATTATATCGATCTATATGAGCATTTTGGGATTTGATAGTGATTTGCGAAGATTGTATAAGTGTCTGTGTGCAGTTTCACGTGCGTTGTCCTTAGATTTATGCTCTAGTACGTGATAGAATAGAGCAAAACAAATCAGTGTGCTAGAATAGTGGAAGAAGACTCTTTGTGCTTAATCAAAATTACATTTTGGCATTTGTAGATGCTATTCATTACTTCAAACAATCAATTATCATTCGTAATCATTTGTAGAATAGTGAGTCCTTTGGGGGTTGCAACCCTCTTCTTTGTAATTGAGCATTGAGCTCTAGGAAGTGTGTATGAATGCATGTGCATTCCCCTTGTAATATTATTATACTCCCAATCATAGTATTATAATATTGTGGGTCTCAATCCCACCATGGTTTTTCCCTTTCCGGGTTTTGATGTAAAAATTTCAATGTTATGGTTTTATGCTTGTGTGTGTTGAGTTTTTGCACTTTGCTTTTACTCATTTGCATCCAGTGGTTTAAGAATTAGTTAAAGAAAGTTACAAATTGGAGAAAACTGATTCAAATGCCTCCCCTATCAATGTTAATTGACTCCAACAATTGGTATCAAAGCCTAATTCCTCTGAGAAAGCCTAACAACTAGAGGAAGATCTGGGATAGTGAAACAATGGAATCTAGTTTACAGAAACAACTCACTGTGGCACTTGAAGATCTAGATACAATAAGAAAGGAAGAAATCTAAGCGATGTTGAAGAATTCATTGATTCTTTGAAGGAAAAAGTGAACATATCTAGGGAAAAGAGAAAGGAGCTTATGGACAAACTCAAGGAGAAAGAAGACCAAAGCATTGATGACCAAGCTTTAAAAGACAAGACAAATAAATGTGAAAAACTTGCTAGAGATAATGAAATCTTGAAGAATGAAATGCAATCCATTGTGATGAAGTTGACAAAGGAGATTGAAGATAGGAAGAAGAATGAGAAAAGTTTGACTCGATCACTAAAGGATAGATTTGATGAATTTTGTAGACTTAATCATGAAAATGACTCATTGAAACTTGAATTGATACAATCCAGGAATAATGAGCAAGAGCTTGAAATACAGATCATAATTATGAGAGATGAAGTTACCACTACTAATGAGTACAAAGAAAAATTCAATGCTAGCTCGACTAAGATGGATGAGATGCTACAAAGTTAGAAGAATAAAGGTGATATGGGAGGACTTGGATTTGAGAAAGGAGAAAGTTTTGGATCTAGTCAAAGCAATGCTAAACCTCGGAAGAATGAGAGATCTACAGTAAGATAACCTAATGCTTATAAATTCAATGGTAAATGCTTCATTCGCAATAAATTTGGTCATATGGAAAGTCAATGCAGAAACAGGGCAAATCAGAATAATTCATCATTCTTTGGACAATGTTTCAATTGCAATAAATATGGTCATAAGTCAATTGAATGCAAGAGTATAGTATATATAAGAAATATAATAATTTATGCTTGTGGAAGATTTGGACATATTGCTAATCAATGCAGATCAAGGGGAAATCAAGGTAATTCTAGGCCTAATCAAAGAAACAACATTGTTTGCTATGCTCTCAACAAATGCGGTCACATTACTAATTTCTACAGAAGCAAGAATATGAACCAGAATGTTTTGACAGACAAAAAAAAAGTAAGACGATAAGGGAAAAGTGAAGGTTGAAGAGATCAGAGAGTAGTATAAGAAGAAACAGGTCAAGAAGGGTGATTCAGATGTAGTAAATGAGTTTGCACCTGATTTCGGTGTCGGAACCTCATCCGATAACTAAGTCACTTGGCCTTAGGGGGAAGTTCTTCATGCAGATCCTAAAAACCCCATGTCTAAGATCTATAACTAGGTACAACAAGTTGCAGATGGTTTTAAATGTTTGTACAGTCGATCTTGAAGCATCTCCAAAAGACTTCATGCCGATTTGTGACTTCAGAATAATATTCATGAGATAAAGAGCATCTGGCAGAGTTAGGGTTGAGAATTTATTATACCTAAAATTTAAGCATGCAATAGATAAAAAGGTGATTTAACTTTCATTTCTCACATTGCGTTCAAAGCGAAAGAGCAGGAGAGCTTGGCGAAGTGATTGTAAAGTGAACCCAAAGCTTTGAAGAGATTTGACGAAGATTTCTTGCATCCGGTTGAAGATTAAAAGGTATTTTTTTAGAGTTTGATAACTTTATCTGTTCATAACCTAAAATTCAACAATGGCATCATCTAGTGTGGTGAGTCCATTGGTTGTTGACACAACTGATAGGGAAAGGCCTAAATTTAAGAAACACCCATATAAATCGATGGAAGATGATTCACAAGGGGTATTTTTGTTCGCTTTGTAAGGTTTTCTGTATATTGAAGACATTAGGGCTTACATTCATTGTAATTTTGAAGAGCTTGGAAATGCTAAAATTCTGAAATGTTGAAGCTTTACATAAAACACATGGTAGATGGCATGGGAAATCTCAAACCCAAATTCAAATCACTTTAGGATAAGGGTTTCATTCAATTCATGAATTTTTGGGTCTTTGATGAACTTGAATGGGTTAGATTCATTATGAGCAGAGTTCATGGCGAGTTCATGTGGCTTGAAAGGCTGCACAAGATCACAAAGAAAGCAATCAAAGTCGTAACATGCTTGAATGCAACTGGTGATATTCCTAGCCTAAGGAATGTGAAGAACACGACCATGACAGAGGCAACCGATTCTGAACATGATGGAAGATCGATGACAATCAGTGACATTATTGAATATGATGTTAGATTTGCATCCATGGTGACAAGTTACAAAGTTTATCAGTCCAACAAAGATAACTCAGTATCCAATACGACAATTTACGCTACTTTTCAAATTCTCAAGGAGGATAAGCTATATAATCTATGTGAGGTGCTCCGGAGTTAGCTCTTGAATAATCTAAAGAAGATAAAGCAGGATAAAAAGCATGTATTCAAGTTTGGTACCTTGATTATCTACTTGTACTTCTATTTCATGAATGAGGTCCCCGGTATAGGTAAAGTTCAAGGGGCCTATGACAGGCCAATGACAGTATAGATAAAAGAAACTCTAAGTGAATTAAGTGATGCACAAGCTCAGAGAGCTATTATGTGGGGTTACTTTAAAACTTTCCAAGGCATGATGTAGAGCAGGGAAATGATCCCTAAGGAAATTGTGGAGAAGTATGAAGACTGGACCATATGCTTTATGGTGGACATCGATCAATTCTTGATATCGAACCTAGGATAGTTTGGATCATGCCCATGGGGTATGAGGTTAGTGGTGATATTCTTGCTGCATATGATCCACACCTCTTGAGAAATCCAGTAGACACTACAAAGGAAAGCTTTGGAACATATAAGGAGAAAAGCTTGAGTCTGCATTCTCAGTTCACCAAACCTGGAATGCAGAGGAAAGAGAGGAAGGAAGTGGAGCAACTACCGAAAAACATGGGAATCGTAAAGGAGGTAGTTCGGAGAGCCCGAGAGAAGAATATCTTGAAGGAAGAGGATATGGTGAAACCTAAGAAGACCAAACCAAAATCTCCTTCCCTGAAGCCAAGGCAAACAAGGAAGGCAACACCTTCCTCCGATGCTCAAAAGCTTGTTCTTCCACCTAAGCCTCAATCCAAACCATCTGACAAAGATGAGAAGAGGAAGAAAGGGAAATCTGAAAGAGTTTATGCAACAACCATTGTGGAAGAAGAGACTGAATCAGATGAAGCAGTGAGAGAAGTAAAGAAGAACGCTACTACTACTAGGGTTGTGAAGATGCAATCCTCCAATGGAAGTTAGACCAACAAGAAGCCAAGAGTTAAAGTTGATCCATCCGAAATAACTTAAGAAAGTCAAGGAAGCAATAACAAAACAAGGTAATGTTAAATTGCTTTCCCAATTTTATGATCGTTTGGATGAAAAAGGGAAGAGGTCTCAAGAAGAAGCTACTATTGTATATTTGAATAAGTATAGCAGGGCACTTATTGAGATTGCATACGAAGTCCCTAAGAGTCTATATGATATTTTTGGTATGAGAAAAGAAGCAGCAAGAGTATAAGAGGAGAAAATTAGGGAGTATGAGCTAGTGCAACTCTGTCCTGTCATTGCCAAGACAAAAGTTGATATAATACTCAAGGAAAATAAATAAAAATTTAGAAGCAAAACTCATGTAAATAAAATAATGATTGGAAAAAATGAAGAGGTTCATAAGGAGACTTGAAATTTTTTGAGAGAAATAATAAAGAAATATTATTATGATGTAGTTCCTAAAAGATCTCAAGAAAGTGTTCATAAGTTTGTTCCGGATGTCCTTGGGATACCACCCCTAGGAAATGAACCAAAAATTGTGAAGTCAGATGTATAGACAACTGAACCTATTGTTGCAGATGATATCGATGATGGTTAGTAGATTGCAGACTTCAGTGAAGCAGTTCAAGATCCTTCAGTGATGAATGTTGATTCAGAGAAGAATGTCGAGGAGGTTGGTGATGAGAAGGCAGGGGATGTAGAGATGGAAGAGAAGGAGAAGGATGAAGGAAAGATTGAATAGGTTCTAGTGGCAAGGGACACAACAAAATCCACCAAGGGAAAGCATATAATAAGTGATACTGATCTTATCCAAGGGCCTATCAATCTTAATTCATTATCTCCTATGCAAGCACTAAAGTTTGCAGCTCTCGCTCAAGCAAAAGCCAGTGAAGACTTGTTGAAGTCTCACTTTGAAGATAAGGAGCTTATATCTTTGGCCATAAGTGATCTTGAGAAAATTTTACCAACCTACAAGTAAGACACACTTGACTTGCCCTCCGGTAAGCTATGAAGTATGCTTAAGGCAGTAGATTCTCATTTTGAATCTCTTGAGAAAGCGACAAATATAAAAGTTTCAAACAATTTAATGCTATGAGGTTAAGGACAATTTTGAGAATGGTTGAAGGTGATAGGGTCAGTCTAATAACTGGTTTGAAGTGAATTCAAGAGGCATTAAATGAATGTGGAAAAATCTACAAGTCATGTCTCCTATTTTTTAAGTTCACTATAGAGATAGATAAGAAAATCAAAGAGTGTGAAGGTCAATTGGTCGGTATATCTCATTCCTACTCACCCCAGGCCATTTTTTCAAGTAATTATGAAGCTCAGGTCATGTCTTTACTAGATAAAATCAAGATCTTGAATCAAGAAAAGGATAGAATAATTGGTAGAGTGGGAGAGCTAAGGAAATTGATCACTCCCCAATTGGATACTCTACTGAGCACTTAGCAAGATGGCTTAAATGCACTGAATAAGAGTGTCCCTTCAGATCTCAAAGGAGAAGAAATGCATGCATACCTATTTAGTGCTCTGATAAACATTTTGGAGTGTTGGCAGTGGGCCAGCGTCCCTCGCGAGGATTCGTGACATGGTTTAATAGCCTCCTGTGAATTCTATAAGTCCAGTGGTTGTATTGGGCATTGATAGGTCAATCTTTTGGTGCAACGACAACCCTAGCTTGTAACAAGTGGTATTAGAGCTTGTTCACAGGTTCGAATCACGTAGGTCGCGATGAGTGACGCTGGGAGGGGGATTGTTGGCAGTGGGCGAGTGTCCCTCGCGAGGATTTGTGACATGGTTTAACAGCCTCTTGTGGATTCTATAAGTCTAGTGGTTGTATCGAGCATTGATAGGTCGATCTTTTGGTGCAACGACAACCCTATCTTGTAACATGGAGAACCTGAAGAAAGGTTGGGATGCTCACTTGCAGTCATTGAGGACTATTTTGGCAAACATTTTCAAAATTTTATAAGTTGTTGTATATGCCCTTGTACATACAATATTGATCCGATACCTACCTTTTCCATTGATGTCAAAGGGGGAGAGAGAAGAGTGAAAAATGATGTATATTCTCAGGGGGAGCCTGTTAGAATTGAAGTTTTGAGGTTTTGTAATGTTTGACATTTTTGGTTTGACACTTAGTCATTTTTCACTAAGTGTTGCCATCAATGCCAAAGGGGGAGATTGTTGGAAAGAGACATTGATTCAGAAGAGATTAGTGATTGAGGAGTATTTAGGGGTTGTTATTGATGGCAACTTAGATCAGAAGAGTCATCCAGTATATATAAATTCATTCTACCAAAAGTTTTTCTTAAGTCTGCAAGGTGGAACATGGTGTTTAGTAGAGTGTGAGTACATTGAGATAAACTCGATTTTAGGTGCACATATTTGTTTGTGGTGGAAGAGGTAGTAAATTTTTTGGTTGGAATTGCTTAGTCTATAATCCTAGCTTTCTGTGTTGATTCTTGTGCAAGTTTGATGATCCAGTATCCGGTATTTCAGGAAGAACAAGGTTATTTTGGTGTAGCATGTTATGCGGATTGTTTGGGATGATTTTTTTGATTGGTGTAGTGTTTGGGGTTGTTGTGCCGAATTGTTTGAAGAATATTATCAATTTGTTTTGGTCCACATGAGCATTTGTAATCAGATTGAGCTAACTTCTTGTTACACGTTTCATATTTTGTGAATATGTTTGAAGCCGACATGTTGGTGACTAAATCGAGTGTTGAAAATATATTAGACTGATCTATATGAGTATTTTGGGATTTGATGGTGATGTGAAAATATTGTACAAGCGTATGTGCATAGTTTCACGTGTTCTATCCTTAGATTTATGCTCCGGTATGTGAAAGAACATAGTTGAATAGAGCATTGTGCTAGGACAGTGGAAGAAGACTCTTTGTGCTTGACCAAAATTGAATTTTGGCATTTGTAGATGCTATTCATCAGTTCAGACAATCAATTTTCATTTGTAATCATTTGTAGGATAGTGGGTCCTTTGGGGGTTGCAGTCCTCTTCTTTGTAATTGAGCAGTGAGTTCTAGGTAGTGTGCCTGAATGCATGTGCATTCCCCTTGTAATATTATTATACTCCTAATCACAATATTATAATATTGTGGGTCTCAATCCCGTTGTGGTTTTTCCCTTTCCGGGTTTTCACATAAAATTTTTGATGTTATGGTTTTATGCTTGTGTGTGTTGAGTTTCTACACTTTTCTTTTATTCATTTGCATCTGGTGGTTTAAAAATCAGTTAAAGAAAGTTACAAACTATAGATTACTGATTCACCCCCCCCATCTCAGTGTTCATTGATTCCAACAATTTGATTGCCTTACGATCCACATACTTGATGTCGAACTCACTAAGGATCATAACCCACTTTTCCAAGCAACCTGTGAGTGTTGTTTTACTGAGTAAATACTTGAGTGGATCTATCTTAGTGATGAGTTGTATCTTATGCGTTAATTGGTAGTGCCTCAGTTTGGTTATTGCTAAAATTACTATGAGACAAATTGGTTCAATAGGTGTATAATTGAGTTCATACCCTACTAGTGTTGTTTAAATGTAGTATATTGCACATTCTTTTCCTTTGGCATTACGTTGTACTAGTAATAACCCTAAGGCCGTAGTCATAGCTAATATGTATAATAACAATGGTCTGTCTAGAGATGGTGGTGTTAACAATGGTGGCATCATCAGGTAGTCCTTAAGTTGCTAGAATTGTTGCTAGCAATTCTCTTCCCATTTGAAATGGACATTCTTATGGATCAAATGTGTAAAGGGATGCCATTTATCAGCCAATTGTGCAAGGAATCGACAGATTGATTGTAGCCTCCCTTGTAATATCCTCAACTGGCTAATGTTCTTAGGAGGTGGCATCTCCATGTTTTCCTTGACTTTTGTAGGATCAACCTCAATTCCTTTGTTCGAGATAATGTATCCTAGGAGCTTCATAGAGGTTACTCGAAAGACACGCTTCTTTGGATTGAGGCAGGCATTATACTATTCCAGTCTGGTGAAGATTTTGTCTAGTATTGTGAGGTAACCCTCTCTTGTTAATGATTTAGCTAATAAATCATCCACGTAGTCTTCCATTAGTGTATGCATCATGTCATGGAAGATGGTAGTCATTGCCCTTTGATATGTAGCTCCTGCGTTTTTATGATCGAATGGCATCATATTCCAACAATATGTTCCCCATGGACATGTGAAAGTGGTTTTGTGTTGATCTTTTAGAGTGATCTTAATATGGTTGTATCCTGAAAAACCCATCCACGAGAGATACAATTGCATTCCCTGCTATTAGGTCTACGATCATATCAATGTTGGGTAGAGGGAAATCATCCTTAGAACATGCCTTATTTAGAACTCTGAAATCTATATAGATATTGATGCCCCTAGTCAGTTTGGTCATTGGTATAATGTTGCAGATCCATTTTACATAGTCAATTGGTCTTATGAAACCAACATCTAACAAGTTTTTGAGTTCTACTTTTGTCAGAATTTATTGAAAATAGCCAAGATCAAGAGCATAGTGAATAGCACAATAGGAGAGATAAATAGATTTGATAAGAATAAACTATATTCTAATCAAGATGCAAAATACTAATCAACTAGATCATCAAGAATTACATACAATGTAGATGAACATTCTTATAAAGGCAAGGCCATATGGATATGTGATCACACAATCATGACATGTGGCTCAATGAGAAACAAGGGTAGGTAGGAGTAGGTAGGAGAAATAATAAAATATTCCAGATGAGGTGGATCACCCATCGAAGGTGGAATGTAACAACAAGATAAGACCATAAAAGGTGGAATTTCTCCTACATACATCATCCCTATGTTCACACTTCCCTTATATCTCATATCCAAACTACTATGAAATGCATTTACCTAAGTCAACTTAAGTAAGGTGAAATTATATCCTATATGAATAAATAGTTATACCGACAACCTTCATTAATAGTGTGATCTGAGGATGCATTTTCCTGAGCTTTTGTTTTACTGGTTTTGCTCCTTCTACTAAAGTCAAGTGATGCATTACTAGATCTAGATCCAACCCTGGCATGTCTGCATATGATCGAGCAAATTTTATTTTCCACCCTTTGAATAATTCCACAAAGTGAGGATCCTCTGGGTGAGTTAAGGATGTTGCTAAATGGATTTTAAGAGGGTTCCCCTTTGATCCCAGATTGATTTCCTTGGTCTCCTCTATGAGAATGGATGATCTCTCTGTTAGGCCCAATATAGAAAGCTAATGTATTGAGAGGGGAGGGGTGAATCAGTACTTCAAAACTTTTCTCTGATAATAACCTTATTGTTATGCATAAACAGAATAGTGCAGTAACATAAAATAAAACTATAATCAACAGATAACAATTATACATGATTCACTCCATAACATATATATTTTGGTCACGCAGAAACTCTTGGTTAGAGAGAAAAACTGTGGTGGGGATGGCACCCACAACCTCACTACTGCAATAATAAAGAATGCTCGGTTAGAGCTACATTTAGCTATTTCTAATAGCTTACCCTGTTAGGAGTATTAAGATCAGTTAGATCTACCTTACTAAAGGATTTTTACAACACTATATAAGTGTAGCACCTGGTTAAAGGATTTACAATTTATAGACTTGGTTAGAGTCTTTTACCCTGTTAAAGGTTTCTCTTACAACTTCAAAATATTACAATATAATCTTTACAAATATCTGCAACTTTACATCTGCAATGCTAAAGGAGATTCTATGTGCTCTGAATAAGATTACCTAGCTTGTAGCATACCTCGGTAACCCATAATGAAACTCAGTAAACCCTTCTGTTTACTCTGTTCTTTGACTGTTCACTGATAACCTTCTTGGTGACCTCTCTGTGTCTCTGTAACAGTCTTCCTTCATGCATACACACTACTATCTCATTGTATCTCATATCACATCATGTGTCTTATATATTTTCTAACCCTAGAATCATGTTGTATATATAGATCTCTTACAGCGGTGATCTGATTCATTGCTTCGATCTTACAAAAAGATTTTTCAAATGAATAACTAAACAAAATATCTCATAGATTAGATTGGCCTTGTAATCATACACAATCTCATAGTGCAATTTCCAATGCAAAAACGGTTAGATGTGCCTCGATCTTGTAACATGTTTTCATGTGCATGTCCAGGTTCAATGTATTTGGTAAAACATTTCACTTGGTGTATATCAACTCGGTGAGTTATCTTTATCACTCGGTAGCCATGAAACTTTACTGGGTAAACAGCTCGGTGAATACTGTGTTCTGTGACTGCTTTCTTCAGTAACCGACTAGACTGTTCATACCGACTTCTCTCTGTGTACCGACTGAATGATTTGGTAATACTAACCGACTAGAATATAGTATGACTTTGGATATGAAACTAATGGCAATTTGATAAGTAGTAACAATCTCCCCTTTTGACATTAGTTGAGATGTTTGACAAAAACTACTTACAAAGTCATAACTCAAAAAACTATATACTTGACAAAATGACTATACTTGACAATATGTACAATAGTCAATAGTATATGTAGATATACTCCCCTTATCATTATCCTGTACATAACTCTGAATTTTGCATGTTTGGTTCTGTTCTGTACTTGTGTGCTCTGTATATTTTGCTCGGTATACTCCCCTTGTATACAATACTCAAAATTGTGTTATCAAAACTGTACTACTCTCCAAGTGTAGAATTACTCCCCCTTTGTTATGCTTTCCTCTATGTAGTAACATAATATTACTCCCCATTTTTGACAAACATTAAAAAATTAATTTGCATCTGAAGGCGGTAACTGATCAAAAATAGTCTTATACTTGGTCCTGGCGTCAGTGAGGGCGACTGAGAGTGAGTCCTTGAGACTATCCATTAATGAGTTCTGTGCTTGAATATCAGATAAGAGTGGTATCAAGCCATCAAGAGTGCTTCCCTCTTGTGTAGTTGACAAGCTTGTAGCTCAGTTGAGCTACTCTTGGACTGATGAGAGATGAGGAAGGAATAATGTTTGAAGGGTCATTATATCCATCCTAATTTTATGCTCTTCATTCTTCAGTTCTAACTGTTGAGCCATGAGTTGTTGTAGCTTTTTGTAAAAATTCTGAACGGAATTAGGCTCAGTGGTCAACTTGGATGAGAGATCAGTGATCTCTTTCTCAATTGCATCCATTTTATTTTTTATGTCTTTAATAAATAAAGAAAATGTACACAATTTCTAGAATAAATAAAGAATGTGCTTGAGTTGAGGGGACAACTCAGCAATGAATTTGACAAGTTTTACCTTGCCAGCAACAATTGATTTTTGGACTTCCTCTATCATTTTTGCCGTGAGCTCTTTATCCTTGAGCTTGCTTAGGTACTCAGATGCATCAACTCCAGATGTTTCAATCTGATTAAGGAGTTCATCCAACTGAATATGGATGCCTGCATCGATTGACACTGTTGCTAATGGTAGCATTTTTGTGAGCAGTGTCCTAACCTTTTGAAGTACCTTGTTCTTTTTCTGTATGGCCAGTTGCTTCTCTTGTTCGGCCTTTTCTTTGCATAGTTCACCGAATTCAGTGAGTGCTTGCCCTTTTAATTTGGAAATGTCGACATTGGGCAACACGATCAGTTTAGATAAGTCAAATTTAAAACCATGCTTTCTCACCTTCTTCTCTTTTCCTTTGGTCTGGGGCACTAAGACAAGTGCTTGTGAGGCTTGTTGTCCCTTAGTAGGTTGCTCGATAGATGCAACACTTTGGATTGTTCCTGTAGCAGTTGCAGTGTCTTTGGATGTCTCGGTGCTAGGGGTCTCAGCTGTAATATTTGTTGTGCTTGTCTGTGCTTGAGACGTTTGATCTTTGGTTGTGTCTGTTGCAGCTTCAGATTTTTTACTTGTATCTTCTGCAACTTCAGATTTGTTACCTTAGGTAACTTGTTCAGTGTCCTTGGGAGCTTCGGTTGGGACTGGGGGCTTCACCAGTGGATAAGGCTAAACTTGTTCTAAGACTGATTCACTAGACACAAGTTTTGCATAAGTGGTGCCTTCAATCATTTCCTACTCCGGTGCGGCTTCATCCATTACATCTTCATCAATTTGTATTGTGTCAACCAAGTCTGGACCTTGCTCGGTGACATCAACAATTTCAATTTGAGATTGTTCACCGACATCCTTTTTTTTAAAGATATCTTGCCACTTGGCCTTAGTCTCATTCTCCACATCAATATATAGCCCATTCATCAATTTTAAGGCTCTTTGTTTCACAAGAAATTTTGAATTGTATGTGGATAAATGCTCCTTGATTTCAGCTATGGACATGTCAGGAAATAAATGGACAAGACTTCTTTCTCTTATTTGTCTCTCTGAATCCATTGCATATTTCCATCTGTTATCAATATGTGAGTAGAGTTCACTCGGAAGTGACTTTGCTAGTTCTAATGGTGCTAACCGAAATTTCAGAAGTGTACATATGACAGCTTCTGCAATCTGTCGTTTCTCATCATTATTCCTAGACTCATACTTAACATATCTAAATCCTGCAAATCCTCCATATTCTTTAAGATTGGCACAAAAGTTTTCAACACTGTGAATGTTTACCTTTTTGCTCTTCACAATTTGGAATTTGTTTGCATCATCAGACTCTGTATCACTCGACTCTTTTTCCAAAATGAATCTCTGAGTATATTTCTTGTAAGTCTTTGTTACCTTAAGAACAACAACAGTCTTTTTTTTCTTGCTCGGTGATGCAGCTGATGCTTTCGTGTTGGGTCTCTTTGTTGGTGGAGTCAGCAGGGCCTTTGTGATGTCCTGTTTCTTTCATTTTAGAACTTTTCCCTTTGGCAACTCTGTGCTCAATGTTATTGCAGCCTCTTATGCTTCTGATTCTTCTTCGGTAATGGAAAGATTGCCTTTGACAGGTGTAGATGAGGATTCTTCTCCGAATTTCTCAGATAAAGTTTTTATCATCTTTGTAGCTTTTCTTGTAGCCTTAGGAACTACAATGCTCATTTTTACTTTCTCCTTCACCTCTTCATAGGTTCCATACCTCAGTTCAGTTGCATGCCTTGGAAATGATAGGTAGGCATCAATTTGTTGCTATGTGATATCATAATCAATTTCATAACCCATTGGTTGCAACGACTGAATCCTTGGTTCAACAACATTTACATGGGAATAATCAGTGTTGACTTCAAAACATATATTGTCCTTGTATTTTTCGACCAGCTGTGGTGGGATCTTGTACCTGTTGTGCATTTTCTCTTGGAATTTGCTAAATTAATCATCCATGATATCATTAAAGTTATCTCCTAACTTCTTGATGTAATCATTGATCTGATGGGTGATAGGTCGGTGTAGCTCCCATACTACTTTACCGACTAAGGGAAAGAACTTCTCAAAATAGAAAAACATACAGAAAAGTACTGAACCGAACTTTAGTGTGTTTGTCAAGTTGTTCTTCTTCGGCTTCCTTATTGTGTTTAGGTTCTCAAATAAGTTCTTTAGTAGTACTTCACATAATTCTACTTTCATTCCCTTCTTTACTATTTTGTAGGCCAGGTCCACTGCAGCATATGGTACATTGTTTTCCCTTGCAGATTGGAAGAAATAGTAACCAATAACTCTGATTGCAAATTTTAGTTCAGCATCAGTGACATTATTCAATTTCAGTCCTCGGTAATCGGATTTTACTCCGGTTAGACTGATTAGCTCCTTTTGTGATATCATTTTCTGTGCACGAGCATGATCGTAGATGGGATATCTGGTGATCAGGTGAATGACTTCCTTCATGATTTTGAACGGTTGCTCTTGTAGCCACATGAAATCATCATGTACTCTACTCAATACAAACTTAACCCATTGGGGTTTGAACACATGAGGATAAACTAGGGCTTCAATTAATCCCTTGATTCTGATATGTTCAAATTTACTATCCAGTTTGCTGTCAGTGCATAGTTCATCATATGTGTCAGTAATCTCTACATGACCGAGTTCCTCAACACGACACTTGGTAAAGAATCTGACATCTTCTACCAATAAGACTCGATCCGGGATGAGTGAAAATGCAGTTTTATCATCCGATTTTGAGGCGACTTTAGGAGTTAGGGAATACTTCAGAGATGGCTTCTCCACATTTTGGACAACTACAGGGTCTTGGATCTTGGGCGCCATGGTAGATCTCGAGTAAAATTCGATAGGTTATCCTTAGGGTTTACAAGTGACTTACTCTTCACACTCGGTAGACACTAGCAATTTGACTAGATCAGAAACCAGCTAAATAGTGTGAATAGATTGATGTAAATACCTCAAATATTTGCTCTGAATGAAGTTTGATCGCTTGATTCACTCTGCTATGCTTCTCAAAAACTTGGGTGAATGAAAATGACCGCGAAAACACTTTTAAGTACTCAAAAATACCTTATCGAGCTTTGTGCAAGTTAGGTCAAGATATTAAATGCACTCGGTTCACCTTTTACCGATTTACACCATTTTCTGTTTTCACCAAGTACCCAACTTTGCTTTATTAACTGACTTGACAGGTTTCCTGTATACACCGACTTGACAGGTTTCTTGTATAGTATGCAAATTGACTAATTGCATCTTAACTATGCAGATTTTGAATTCTTGTTCATAATAAAATAGGAATTGTTATAATTTAACTTTTAAAGAATGCAGTCCCTTCATACCTTTTCTTGACTAATTTGAAATCAGTGCACCTAACTCGATAGGTAAGGTGCTTTCTTCATCAAACATAATTTCTTTCTTTTTCCAAATCATCTTGAATTTTTCTTTTATCTCTTCAGTGTCTCTTCTCAGTTGATCTCTGCAATCTCCAGCTAAATGTCCAGCTTTGTGACAATGAAAACATGCCATATCGGGATTTCTCCATGATCTTCGGTTGATCATCCCAAACCTTATAAAACAGTTGGTACTTATATGTCCATATCTTCCACAACATTCACACCATATCCTTGTATTGTAATCCCATGGTACTGCTGCATATTGTCGGTAAGGATTTGTGTGAGTTCGGTAACCTCCAGTGTTTTCTCGGTGTGGATACTTCATGTAGTTCTTTTGCTTAAACCAACACTTCTCGGTACTATGTCCATATCTATTGTAGTATTTACAAAACCCTTTGAATTTTGCCTTCCGATGGTTGTTAACAGACTTTGTCCTACATTGATTAGGTATGTGACCATATTTATTTCAATTATAACAATATCCATTGGACTTAGAGATATTCGGTTGCTTACCTTTTTTGATCTAGCATATGTTGGCAATATGACCTTGATCTCCACAGTAGTAGCAAATAGGCTTCTTCCTTTTGATGTTATTCCTTTTTCCAGCTTGTTTTGATGATTCTCCTCTCTCGGTAGAATGAATTCCTTTGTAACCGAGTCCTCCATCTTTGTAGAGTCTTCTTGTATTCAGTTGCTCATCCAACATCTTTGATGCTTCATAATTTTTCTCCAATGATTCTTTGGATTTATTTTCTGTTTCAAGTTCACCAGTCAACCTTGATACTTCAAGTTTCAATGATTGATTTTCATCATTCTTCATAATTGCTTCATGATGTGCATAACCTAGTTGATCTGTCATATTTTGTTGAATACCAGTTAACCTTGTGATTTCATCATCCTTATCAGATACTAGAGCTTCAAGTTGTTGTTTCTCTCTTTGTAGATCTCTTGCTTTATCCTCAGCTATCCTTAATGCATCTAGATTTTCATTCATTTGTGTACTGAAATGTTCATGTTCTCTTTTCATTGCTTTTAGTTGATCGGCCAATGATTTGTTCTTTTCTTTCAACATTCCAATCATTTCTTCAGTTTCTTCAGATATATTGTTCTCAGATGATGTCTCGATTTGTTCCACTAGCTCTTGAGAATCCTACAAGTCATCAGATAATCTTCTCCTTACTTTCAGAGATTTTTGCATTTGCCTTTGCATGTCTGCAATCACTTGATTTGCATTATCCAGCTCTTCTTGAAGATGCACAATCCTCTGAGATTGTTTGTAGCCTTCCATTGCTAAGATCTTTCTCTTTAGGTAGTTAAACCCTTTTCCAAGATTCAAGCTCTGATACCAATTGTTAGGCCCAATATAGAAAGCTAATGTACTGAGAGGGGAGGGGTGAATCAGTACTTCAAAAATTTTCTCTGATAATAACCTTATTGTTATGCATAAATAGAATAGTGTAGTAACATAAAATAAAACTATAATCAATAGATAACAATTATACATGATTCACTCCATAATACATATATTTTGGTCATGCAGAAACTCTTGGTTAGAGAGAAAAATTGTGGTGGGGATGGCACCCACAACTTCACTACTGCAATAATAAAGAATACTCGGTTAGAGCTACATTTAGCTATTTCTGATAGCTTACCCTATTGGGAGTATTAAGATCAGTTAGATCTACCTTACTAAAGGATTTTTACAACACTATATAAGTGTAGCACCTGGTTAAAGGATTTACAATTTATAGGCTTGGTTAGAGTCTTTTACCTTGTTAAAGGTTTCTCTTACAACTTCAAAATATTACAATATAATATTTACAAATATCTGCAACTTTACATCTGCAATGCTAAAGGAGATTCTATGTGCTCTGAATAAGATTACCTAGCTTGTAGCATACCTCGGTAACCCATAATGAAACTCGATAAACCCTTCTGTTTACTCTGTTCTTCGACTGTTCACTGATAACCTTCTCAGTGACTTCTCTGTGTCTCTGTAACAGTCTTCCTTCATGCATACACACTGCTATCTCATTGTATCTCATATCACATCATGTGTCTTATATATTTTCTAACCCTAGAATCATGATGTATATATAGATCTCTTACAGCGGTGATCTGATTCATTGCTTCAATCTTACAAAAAGATTATTTGAATGAATAACTAAACAAAATATCTCATAGGTTAGATTGGCCTTGTAATCGTACACAATCTCATAGTGCAATTTCCAATGCAAAAATGGTTAGATGTGCCTCGATCTTGTAACACGTTTTCATGTGCATGTCCAGGTTCAATGTATCTGGTAAAACGTTTCACTCGGTGAATATCAACTCGGTGAGTTATCTTTATCACTCGGTAGCCATGAAACTTTACTCAGTAAACAACTCAGTGAGTATTGTGTTTCGTGACTGCTTTCTTCAGTAACCGACTAGACTGTTCATACCGACTTCTCTGTGTGTTCCGACTGCATGATTCAGTAATACTAATCGACTAGAATATAGTATGACTCTGGATATGAAACTAATGGCAATTTGATAAGTAGTAACACTCTCTTGATTCATGTTGAAGGGGAGAATGTCAAACCTTCCATCCTCAGGCGCCTCAGAGAGGTTTTCACCTTTGGATGCATCTTTTGTTTTTACTTTTTTGGGATCCAAAAGTGCCACGGTGTGGTTTTCACTCGAAGATCCTACATTTTGATTTTTATATTTTTGTGACTAAAAGGTTTGGCATTCTCTCTGAAGTAAGTCGTGTTGTTGAGTTCAATAGCATTCCCAGCCTTGTGATCCTTGCTAAGTATGTTGTCCCATAATTTGAGAATGTCTATTGCCTCATCATTTTGGAAGGTGTCAAGGCGTGGAGGATCTTGTTAGTCCCAGTCAATGAGTTCGGGGTGGATGATTGGAATTTCTTCATCAATTAGGTTGAGTTCATATGATGCATCAATTAAGGTTAGGATTGAGGTATTGAGGTCATCGTCAGTACTCTGCTCTTCGTAATTAGGATGGGGAGGTGACCTATCTCTCCTAGAAGTATCCTCATGAATCGGATCCCAAAAAAAATTAATTCATGCATCTCCTTTAGCTTTCTTAAGTTTAAAAGAGTTCTCATCGGATGATTGTGAAGTTAAAGAACCCCATTCATATCCATGTGAATTTGTCTCAGAATCACCTTGTAAAACTTTGGCACTATATATTATATGGATGTTTGTAGGTGTGAAAGGTTTGTCGACAACTGCTATAAGTATTGTATTTGATGAGGTTGTTGGTGTTGCTATGGTATCTGAAATGGACAAGAGTGGTGACCTTGAAGTGATGGGTTTTTGTTCAATGGAACCCTTTTGCTTATTTGTTGTAAGTGCGGGCTTCGATTGAGAGGATCTCATGTGACTTGGATTTTCTGATGTTGTAGGTTTGTCTGCAATGGACATTAGCCTAAATTTGGGAGTGATGTGCTTAGGAATTGGCTACTTTTGTTTGCTTGTAAGCTTGAGATTAGAAGAGCCCCCTGAACTAGAATTGAATCCAAGTATTGTTTTATCTCTTGGTTCTAACAAGGGTTGTAATGACTCCTGTACACCTTGCTCGTGGGATCCTAATGCACTATGGCCATCATAGCCCATTTTTTGCATCATCTTAAAACCTTTGCCATACTTCTCTGTAGGGATCTTGATCTGTTTTTAACCTTTTCCTGAAGGGTCTTTGTAAATCCATCCTGCCAAGTCTTCATCAAAATTTTCTTGTCCTTGTGATCTTCCTGGGTTGAATCCATCAAGCGTATCAGCATTTGGTGCAACAGGTGGCTTGAGTGATATTTATGGTTTTCCATGAGTCCTAGGTGAGAGAGGTAGTTGGCCAACACATAAAAGTTGGCTAAGGTTATATTCACCTAGGCCTTCATCCATTACCTTCATCTTTAGCTTGTTCTATTTGGGTGTAGGGATCAATGTACAAGTGAGAGAAGTTGGATGGACGTAGGATGATGAGGCAGTGGCTTCTCTGTTGCTAGGTACTGTGATATCTGGTTGATGCCTTATATTGTTGCAAAAGGCAAATGGGTTAGCATCACCTAGGATAGTAATATCTACTCAATTATAATAAATTTGATGCACTAATGGTAGGTGGATGGTACTGCTTGCATGGCGTGAATCCATGGTTTACCTAGAAGGAGATTGTATGGAAGAGGAAGATCTAGGACTTGATAAACCACATTCTTCACCATAGGTCCTACCCTTGCTGGTAGTGTAATACACCAGTTAGAGGAGCATTCAACATCACCATAGGCCTTGATGGTGATCTTCTTTCTGGCATCAATTGCTTCTTTTGCATATCCCAATGCTATGATTAATTTCAAGGTGCAAATGTTAAGTCTAGATCCATTGTCAATCAAGAATCACTTGATTATGTGTTTATGTATGAATCCCTCAATGTGGAGGGGGCCATTGTGCGATTTTTGAATGGATACATCATCATTCTCAGCAAAAGTGAGACATTGTGATGATTCGAGACTTCCAACCATGGCTTGAAATTGATCTATGTTTAGGTTGGATGAAAGTGATGCTTCTTGGAGAGCTTGGTCCAAGATAATTTTGTGCGAGGGTGATAGGCGCAAAATCTCTAGTATGGAAATGAGTGTTGGCGTTTTATCCGATTGGTCCATAAGGTTATATTGATTGGGCAGATATGTTGCTTTTGATGGTGCTCCTTATACAGTAATCTTGCTACGATGAGTAACAACGTTGCATGCAGGATCATTGCCTTTGATTGTAATGGTTGCAACTTGTTCATCAACATCATATATGTTATTGACATTATAGGTATATGGTGCGTGTGTATAGTTTGTCATGCTATCTTGATTCTTACCTTGATGGGAGGGACCTCCTTTCTCATATGATGGGAGTGGATTTTTGAACATGGTGTGATCCATATTCTTGTCAAATGGATAGGGATAGATATCTTCAAGAACATATCTCTTTTGTGCCCTCCTTGAATTTAATTTTTTGGTGAGGTCTTGTACTTGTTGTCTTAACATATCCATTTCTATGGGAGGAGGTGGGGGATACCCTTGTTGATAGTTGTTGTCGTCATAATCACGAGTATTCCTCGCCCTCCTTTCATTTTGATTTCTTTCTTGCCAATGATTGTGTTGGACTTATTTTGGTGCTTCCCTAAGTTGTGATACATCAAAGTCTAAAGGGAGTTTTTCACCCTCGTAAGCAAGTCTTAGGAAATGGGCATTAACATTCTCCTTGAGAATCTCATCAAAAAGTTCGTTGAACCTGGGATTACTAGTTGCTTCTTCTATTTATGCTTGTGTAGGAGTTTATGGGTCTTCTCCTCTTGCAAAGAGGTTAATGTTTTCTTCCTCTTCCTATATTTCATTTTGTTGGGGTCTCTGACTTTGAGACCTAGTCCTAGCCATGTTTGAATTTTGTGTTTGGGAATGAAATGAATGAAAAGTGGGTGGTTGATCCCCTCTTATAGTTCCAAGATTTGATGATGGTGATGATGTTTATGGATGAATGATCTCTTTTTACTAAAAGTGGATGTTAAAAAAGTTCTTTTTGGATTGCTTGGTGCTCAACACCGGTGAGACGAGGTGTAGCAAGGTTTGTGTTTATAAATCACAAGCTACCTAACCATAACAGGATGCACTCAAAAGCTAGTTTTAACCTGTCTATGATGCTTAGGAATGCCTCTTAGGATGATTGATCCTAGATGTAGAGACACACTTAGAGAGTTTTTATTGTTGGTGTGATTAGAAATATTCAAAATAACCAAGGACAAGACTTATTGGTGTTGAGTGTTGAATGAAATTTTGATATTTTTGGAATAAGTGTAAACCTCATAATTTCTACTAGGTGACTATGAGTTTTGATGATTTATTTGGAATTATTTGAGGAAATGATGAAGATGAATGTGGAAGATGTGTGAATTTGAAAATGACAAGACGATGAAATATGGAAGGTGTGTGATTTTGAAGTGTGACTTGGAAATGATGAAGAAGAATATGTGGAAGAGGAGAAAATGTGAAAGATGTGAAACCTTAGAATCTCTAATAGGTGACTGTGAATTTTGATGAATGATTTGGAAATAATTTAAAGAAAATGAGGATGAAATATGAAAGGTGGTAAAAATGACTTAAGAAAATGATGAGTGATTTGGAATGAATTTGATTTGGTGTAATTTGATGAGTGATTTGGAAATGATTTGAGGAAATGATGAAGGTGAGGAAATATGGAAGAGGAGATTGACTTAAGAAAATGGTGAAGAAAAGGAGATGTGGAATTTCTTTTGAAAGAAGAGGAAATGTGGATTGATGGAATATTTAATAGGTGATTGTGAATTTGATGATTGATGTTGAAATGATTTGAGTGGAAAATGTTGAAGATGTGTTTTGATTGCAAAATGAAGAAGATGAAATGTGAAACCTTGGAATTTCTACTAAGTGACTATGAGCTGTGGAAAGTAAGATAGTGGATGAGATTAAGAAGATGGGTTGATGAAAGACTAGCCTAGATGGAAAGTGACTCAATAAGTGATTTCTTGTTGAGGTGGATATGACAATGAGATTTTTCCACTTTTGTTGAGAGATTGAGACAAGGTGGATCTTTGTTGAAAGGCACGTGTTTTTTAAGATTTCTCATCAAACTCATGTATATGACCATGTAGATAATAGTGAAAATGGTGAAGGAATATTCGATGTTTGAACAAGAGTTTGCGATTTATGTAGAATTTTTTTCTCTTCTTTAAGATCTCTTTTTGGCTAGGTTTCTTCTTCTCAAGATGAGGATATATGGATTTCTTGATATGCTGAAGGGATTTGATGATATGACATTTTTGCAAAATTTCTTGTGATTTGTTTGATTTAGATCGTTGTTGGTGTGTAACTTGTTTCAAATGTTTGATTTCTTTGACAAGAAGACACATCAAGCACACATAAATACTTCTTTTCTTGGTCACTTTTGAATTGAATCCGATGAAATGTGTATGTTCTTAGGATCTTTTCAAATCCCCTTTATTTTTCATAGGTTTGGAACAATTGAAATACAAATCAGTCAGGCTCTCCTAAGGTCAAAAATTTCATTCATAATATCATAGCCCACATCCTGATACTCCTTCAGCACAAACAACCTAGTCACACCCTAAGGTGCACCCATTTTTTTGAACTAAAGAGAATTGCTTCTCAATTGGATCATTTTCTTGAGAGATGAATGGCGAGTATCTCGGGGGCAGATCCTTCCCCACCCTTGCACTATGATATTATAAATGTTTGGATAATTGACTTAGTTGGGCTTCTATGCTTAGGGTTCGTAGTAAGAGTTCCATTCATTGCGTCAAAGATAATCTCCCTTAGGAGGCTTCCCAATCTTTAAAATAGAGGCTTTATGTATCTCAAGGATACTGGGGGAAGGATATTGATGCTCACTATTGTTGGACATCATTTTCATCACATCCACATTTGATTATAGTGGGTTGGATTACTTGGCATTAGTCGTTCCCCACTTAAGTCGTTACCCTTTTCACCGACCTTATGGGCTTCTCTGGAGGGCAGGCCTGCTAAATGATTTATCCTAATTTGCAAGAAATTGAAAGTGAGCTTGACACTTTGATCACCCAATTAAGGGGAGAGAATAAGCCTATCACAAGACGAAGCAAACACGATTTGTTCTTTTTATCCCTTCATTGCAATATTGTCTAAATGCCACTTGGACATATTGCTCCAACAAACATGATGTTCTTTTCAACCAAGATAGAAAAATGAAGTGTTATTTTCAGCCAAAAATTGCAACAATGAACTTGAAAAACCTTTGCAAGAATGGAAATATGGCTTATTCTTTTTACCTTGCAAAATGAAATGTGAGTTGTTCTTTTTATCCCTTTGTAACAAGAAATTAAATTTGTCTGTTCTTTTTAGGTTGCATCAAGATAAGTGTGATCTACTTTGCAAAAAGGAAAGGTTTGTTTGTAGTTCTTTTTATCCTTTGCAAAATGAGAATGAAGTTCCTTTTATCTGCACCAAAGGAAATTTTGAATTCTTTTTAACTTGCACCAAAAATAAAATGTGAAATTCTTTTTAATCTTGCAAGAAAGAAAGATTTGTTTGTAGTTCTTTTTAACCTTTTTGTAGCAAGAACTGAAATTTGCAACAAAAAAAGTAAAATAAAACTAAGCTAACTCCTTTAGAACTTGCACACAATGTCAGCACCTACAAAACCTTCAAATTGTTGGTCTAAATTATGGGCTCAAAAGCCTAAAATTTTCTTTGAGGTTACAATTTTTAGCTCTCTATCCAAGACAAAAGCATTATTCTAGTAAAAACAAAAGTGCTATTATGTCAACACATATGCACTAAAACTAGAACAAAAGCACTAGAAAAAATCAAAAGCATTGGAAGAAGTGACAAAAGCGCTAAAATGAAATAATAGCCCTCAAAGAAATGAAAGAAGCATCAAAACACAGATAGATGTGCTAGACTAGGTACATGCAGAGGTTCTACAACTGCATCCCAAAAAAAACAACCTAGGGGAGATCTTTCTCCCAACTCACCTACTCAAATAGGTGACAACTCTTTACAAATACTCAAGAGCCCTCACAAGGCTAATAGGTGCTCAATAGGCTTTGACACCTAAAAAGTGATTCCATGCTTCCCAAACCTTTTCCAATCATGGAAATACCTTATAATAGGCTCATTTAACTTTCCCAAGGCCAATTTGGAACTCTCCAAAAATTTGACCACACCAAACCCTCAAACACCTACTCACACAAGCCTATCTCCAACTAAGACTCCAAACTATCCTTAGGCATAACTCACATTGAAAAATAGGTATTCTCAAACCCAAGGGATTTCATGAAAACCTTTAAGAGACTCCTCATAATAGACAACTCACTGTTCTTCACCCTCCCATCCACCCTAAAGGTCATAAAGAGAACTTGCTACTATATCACTGGTTTATTGTGGCAGCCACAACTTTGTTTAGGACAGTCATAATAACTCGAGCCATTTCCTCTCTCAATGGCCTTCCAACACCTTAAAAGGTCACCAAGGGTTCCCAAACACCTTCCCCAAGTGTCATATACTTACCAAACCCATCCATTGCATCATATTCTCAAAATCTCAGTCCACTAGTTCATTAGGACAATAATATACCCAATTTTAGGACAATCATAAAAATGGTGAGTATTTTGACCAATCAAGGGCCATAAATAATTGATTAGGGTCTGAAATAACCCCTCACACCCCTCCAAGCCTTCAACCAACCTCTGGGAGCCCAATCTTGCACTTATATCAACCCACACACCAACTTGCTGTCATTTTCAGTATAAGACACAAAAACCAAATTTTGTGTCACTCTTAACACATGCCATTCTCATCATGGAACCCTAAATCAAAAGGAAAACATAAATATACATTTAAAATGGTCATACCATCCATTTATATAGGTTTTTAATGATGGGATGACAAAAAATTACATTATTTGATGTCATAGGATACCCTAGCAAGGGTTTGTGACAGTTTTTACAAAAACAGTGATAACTTGCTCAAAAACTAATGAAACTAAATTTAAAAAGACCAAATTTTAGAGGATTCAATCCTCTAACATTCCAAATAGATTTATAAAGCAAATGAATAATATTACACATTGAAAAATGCAGCAGATCAGACTGTTACATCTGAGAAACTGTGAAAATGCAAGAACATACTTCAAGTTTTTATTGATTGTGCTTTCTTACATTACCCAACCGACCCTTGGTCAATTAAATAGAGATATTTAAATAATTTCCATCCCTCCAATGTCCATAACCACCTTTTTCATATTAACCAACATCAAATCATCATTAATGCACTTTTTGCATTAAAATTGCTTTGACAACTTTTAACAAAACTCAACCCAAGATCCAAAATAGGACTTATATTCCTTTAAACAATTATGAATACATTCAAATAGGCCCAAATAACCTTTATACATTATTAAATACCCCATTTTATGCCTTTGACATACTTTCACCCTATAATGACAACTTTGACAAAATTAAGACAATCAGGGCTATAACTTGAACTCAAACATTACAAATTGGTCTCAAGGACCTTATTGCATAAAGAATGGTCAATAATAGCCTTATTACACCTTGAAATAGCATAAAACTTAAAAATAACTCATGGTGGCCAAAAAGAAGCATATGGCCACCTAGGTGCTTCTGCACCAACAAGCCAAAAACAAAGGTAAAGTGTTAATATGTTAGTCTCAACAAAAAAAGAACAAATGAACCAAAATCCTTCACATACATATCAAAAGAGATTAAAAAGCACACAAATGAAAGGAAAATAAATGAAAAGAAGGGAGAAGAGACTCCCTAAGATGCTTCCATGATGCTCTTGTTGCCTGTCCCTTGTTCTTCTCCTCTCCAAGATCCAAAAGCTTGCTTGAGTGTAGCCCTCAGTTTTTAGCATGAAGTCGTGGATGCCAAATGAAGGATTGAATATGATTGAGAATTAAATCCTATTTATATGCAAATTCACAAACTAGAATTCCTATGCTATGAGAAAGCTAAGTGTGAATGCTCATGTAACTATAGTAACAATGCTCAAAATGCTTCCTCCTCTTTTGCTTGAGGAATGAGGCTCCTTTTATAGGCAAAATGGTTGATTAGAGGGTCAAGATTGATTTGTCTTAGCAAGGGATAGGATTGTATGAGAGAGGCATGATCCTCAATCCATGTTTGCAACTTCCACTAATGCAATGGTGACAAGTGGCATCATGAGAGGGCTTGAGAGGAGAGGGAATAAGCAATAAATGCTTGAGAAGACATGAGGGTAACCTCATGTGGTTGAGTTATTGGATAAAGCTATTATCCAATGGTAAAGTTATTTTCCAATGGGTAAACTCTTGTGCAAGGTTTTTACCCATGGTTAGGCCTTGACCTTGAAGGGACAAAACCCATGTGGGTTAACTTGTTGAAGAAGAGAAGCATTTAAGATTTTGTAAGAGTCTTAAATGAGTGAGATGATGGGTTGGGGGTTAATTTGGGTTTGAGATTGTGCATGTGATTAGAAGGGGGTTTAGGCTAATTTGGAAGGGATTAGAAGAATCTAGAAGAAGGTTAGGCATGCAACTTGCACATTTTAAAAAGTGCAAGTGGGATGAATTTAGGATTTTTTAAATAAATAATTATTTATTTGAAATAGTTGGTGCAACTTGCATTTGTAGGAGAATCAAGTGGATGGGGGATTTTAAATAAATATTTATTTATTTAAATGGGGATTTTGGTTAGGCTTTTTAAATAAATGTTTAACTTATTTAAATGAGAGGAAAGGGGGAATTAAATAAATTTGTTAATTTATTTAATATTTTGACTATAGTTAGTAATTTAAATAAATTTATGAAATTTATTTAACTAGATTAGAAGAATAGGTTGAAATGAATTAATTAAATATAAATTTAATTAATAGAAGAATATTAGTGTATTAAATAAATATTAAATATTTATTTAATTAGTGGATAGATTTATGTGTCTACACTTTCTATTTTACCTACCTACTAACTTTACACTAATCCAAGGTACAATAACACCTTAGTTCTCTTCTTTCAGAACCAGTTACATCTAATTCGCTTTTAAGAACATATTTTACCTTAAATAACTTGAAAACTTGTTGTTATATTAAATGAATCTTCCTAGGAAGTAAAGTGTCTGTGAAAGAACAAAGTCTTTTGTTACTTCCTCGTTTTGTGAAAATGACTTAGGGACAGGAATTATGCACACCTAAGAACTCAAAGATTATTTTTGCGCACTAAAACTCCTATCAACCATTGTAACCCAAAAATATTGTCAACTCAAAGACTCACAAATATATTAAAAACCAGATAGTCCGTATAGCACAAAGACTCTACCTTTTATCTCCGAAATACAATTTCTAGAGATAATTTGTAAAAGCTCAAAGACTTAAAGCAACTTTCTCTCAACTAATTTCCAATTTATGAATCTCCAAAGTAACTCAAAGATTACTTGTAAAGACTCAAAAGCTCTTCAATATTCAACACTGATAACTATATTCAACTTTAATCATTCAATAAAATATGATACCAATGACATTTAAGAACATTCATACCACATAAAAGATTGCACTCAAAACAAAGTTTGAATGCCAAGCTCTTCTCTTTCTTGATTAAATTGCAAATTTACAAAATGAACACCAAGTCTCAATTTTCTCTTCACTTTGCCAAAAATTTTGTTGCATAAATAAATATGGAAAATATATCCCTTATTACAATAATAACCCTCATATATATAGAAGAGGGGTGCAACATGAAAATAGGAAATTATAACTAATTATAGGACTAAGTGAAAAGAAGAGTTTGATTTGACTTAGGACTTGTGCACTCCATAGGTCCACGTGGCTGGAATTACAAAATGACACCTGAAGTGTTAATTGGCATTATAAAATGCCACTAGGAAAAACATGAAAATGACTAAAAATCATTTTCCTCAAGCCGAATCTCTCCTCTGGAATTATTTGAACTTCTGTAGAGCATTCTTCATTTGAATTCCATCAGGTCCCTAAGTTTTGCCAATGATGACCTTGACCCTGGTGATGAAATCCCCCAAGTCGATGTGGCACTTCTTATGTTTCTTCAGAAGAGAGTCCAGGAAATCCAAGACAAAATGAAGAGCAAGTAATTTGTCAATAGAGGACAAAGAGAAGTCCTCCCTATAAACCTCAACTGTCACGAGCAAGCTAAACTCTTTCATGATTTCATCCACATCAAGCACCTTTTCATTTTCATCAAGGAAAGCACATGAGATTTCAAAATTTTTGTCAACAATCGCTTTCTTCTTATTTGCACATTCTTTTTGAGCTTTCCTCATATCCTTTACTAAGCGCTCTAGGATATTCATCTGGTATTCCAAGGCCTCTCGCTGCTTAGTGTACATGCGTTGTGAAGGGATCACACCATTTTGGATGAAGTCGTCTAGATCATAGTCTTCGAATTTCAACCAAACTTCAAAATCCTTTTCTTGTGCTTCAAGTTCCTAGGAGAAGATCTGTATAGTGTTATCAACCTCCACCCTTAAAACATGAAAATTGCTGACAATGGTACAGGATGAACTTAGGAGTCGCGTGCCTTGGCTAAGCATCTATCCATCCATTCCCCTACAACTTTCCTCTGTGATGCTGCTTGCTCGACTCTTTTTACAACTTGTTCATCCAATGATGAGGCTATTGGTTTTGTAGACACATAAAATTGATTAAATCAATATTTAATCAACTATCCTTTGATTAATCTAATTAATCATTTTATCCTATTATTACCCTAAATTAATTAAATTACATTTAATTGGTTATCTCCTTCACATATATAATTAATTTATTAATTAATTATACATGTCTCATCTATCCTAAAGTTTGATTTATTTTAATAAATCAAACTCAGCCCTAGAAATATTTCAACTTCATCCCTAATCCTAATTAGCTAAATTAATTCATAATTAATTAGACTAATTTAGTGATTCCTACAAACCTATTTCCTAATCCCCCAATTAAACTAATTAAACCAAGGCCTAACCCCTGTTAGTATCTATTCAAATTAAAAATACTGCACATCTACCCAAAACCACATGTGACTCCACTTGTGACCCCCCTCATGAAGGACTTGCATGCACAAGTCACTTCACATCTCCACATCACCTTTGACCTAGGGGTTCTCACACATGTGAGGATGCTCTTACCCATAGAGTCACCCTACACTTTCCCCTTTTAGCTCGCATGTCATAAGCTCTCTTCCCCTAGCCCTTACACCCTTACACAAGTGTTTCCACTTGTCAACCTCTTGGGCTTCCCAAGATTTACTCACACGTGTGTGAGAAAATCTTCCCCTTCTCCCTAGGATAGTTGCTCTTCCCAAGATGTGCTCACACATATGTGAGAACACCTTGCTCTCTCCTCCAATATGGGCCCTTGATCAACTTTTGATCTGGACCATCGGTTTTTAGGCTCCTAACTCTATAAATTGAGCCCTTGTCTCTTATCAAATCATATCCACTTTTCATACATCCTTATGCTGGCCTTTTATCCACGTATCATAGCACAATCATAATGTCCATTTTCATCCATCATATCCACATCCACTCATCCATGTTGTTATGTTAGTTGAGAGCATTCCTCATTCGCTCCACCCATCTCTCCTCTTCTCCATTAGTCAACTTTGGAGCTAACAAAGTTTGTGGAGACGAGGAGGACAAGAAAGAGTTACGAGCAATGGGAGCTTCATGAGTATACTTTATTTTGTGTCTTTTATCTCTTATTATGTATTTGTTTTAATCTTTCTTGATATCATGTTTAAAATGGTTTTGGTTTGTTTAGTTATTGACTAACCTTATTAATTGTTTTATGATGAATTTCGTAAGCTAACATCTCTTTGAGATTGTTTGTAGTATTGAAAACTTGGTGCACTCTTCGCACTCTTTGCAATCACTGGAACTCCAAACTTGTAAGCGATCACTATTCCAAATCTTCCAACATGAACACAAAGTTGAGGGATATTGGTAAAAAAACTTGTGAACACGGCTTTACACCTGCTAGTTACATTTGTGTGCAGGCTTCTAAAGCCTTTTCAATGCCTTCAAAGTCTTCACAACAATATCCATATCACACATATCTTGCACGCATTATTACTGCTTCCACATTTTGCATGAGCTTGAAAGTTCCCAAAAGCCTATTTCAACGAATCCATTGCATGCATTTGAAAAGCCTCTTTATTAGTTTTTTTCTTTAAGAATTATCTTTATAAGTTAGTTTTAAAAAAATTTCTTTTTTAAAATTAGCTTTTTAAGTTAGTTTTTAAAACGTTTCCTTTTTAAAATTAGCTTTTAAGTTAGTTTTTTTAATTAGATTTTTTAAGTCAACTTTTAAAAGTATTTAAATTGGGATTTTTTAAGTTAGTCTAAATTTAATTTTAGATTAGATTTTAATTATTTTTTTAATATAATTTTAAATTAGATATAATTTTGTTTATTAGGTTAAATTTAGGTCTAATTTTTGTTAGCGTGATTAGATTAGTTTTCTAGACTAATGTTTGTCAATTTGTTATTTTGTTATGGTTATGTCAATTTATTTTTGACTATGGTAACTAATCTTGGACTTACATCTTGTGCAGGACATCAAGGAGCGTTTTTCTAACACATTGTTTGTTGCAGGTGTTGAAAGTGTCAAATTTGCATTTTTCCTTAAACACATCTTAATTAGGCAAATTGATCAATCTTAGGATAGGAATTTTTTTCTTTGTGTAATCTTGGTCTAAAATGAACAATCACACTTTGCTATGATGGTCTAAAATGAACAATCACATTGCTATGATGGTCTAAAACGAACACGCACATTGCTATCTTGGTCTAAAATGAACAACACATTTTGCAATCTTGGGATAAAATGAACAAATCACCTTGTCATTTTTCAAGTTTCTAAAAAGAACTCATATTTTGCGATGAAGGATTAAAATGAACAAGTGTTTTCAATGATTGGTGCGCTTACACATTTATAGAGTGGGCCTACTACTAACACACATTATCCTCTCCCTTGGCTCTCGTGGTCCTAGGTGCAAGAGAAAAGTGTTAGTGATGCTCAATTTTATTTTTTAGGTAGAGGGCATGTCCCCCTGAGAAGCCCATAAGGTCGGTGAGGGGAGAATGACCCAAGCAGTAATGGGCTTTTAGCCAAGTTACCTCTTAGCCGCTATATAAAATACGTGGGATGAAAGTCCTCATGATAGGTGCTAATTGCCTACCTACGCTGACTTCCCCAGTACCTGTGTTATATAGGAAGGAAGCCTTTAAAGGGAGAGAGCATACATGGATGCTCGAAAGAGAGTCCTGAACTAAGAACTTTTTTTAGTAAAGCCAAATCCCACATTTAATGGTTCAGGGAGTGTGGATCACACCCCGTAGATACCCCTCATGTACCCATTCAATATGAGACATGAATCCCTCCATTAAAATATCTTCGAGGCAAGAGAATCTGGTATGTCCGAGAAATGTTCACCATGGAGTGGAGCCAATGCTATTAGAATCTCTATTTGTCTGCTTGTTTGAGGTATTTCTATGTCGCGGGGCCCCCATTGAATGGTTTCCAATTTCTAACCTAAGTTGTATGTCTTCAAGTGTCTATAATTGTTAAAACCTGTTATGTTCAAATATGGGCTAATCTAGGCCCCCCTTTATCTCGCGGTTGCTCGAAGCGTTGAAACCTTGGACAATGTGTTTTATTGTCTGATGTCTCTTGCCAAGAGAAACATTTCCAAGTTTGACACAAACATACACCTTGCTACAACAAAGTTCCTAAATGCGTCATATCCTCAAGTCCATCAAGCATATCAATAATTCCATTTACCATCGATTGGAAAAGAAGAAACCTAGTCAAAAAGAGATCTTAAAGAAGAGAATCTTTCTCTACACAAACCTCAATCTTTTGTTAAAACATCGTACATTCTTGCACTGTTTTCATGATTATCTTCGCGATTATGGAAATGAGTTCGATGAAGAACCTTGGAGATCATGTGCATTTCAACAAAGATACGCCCTGTCCCAAGGTATCAATAGAAGTGGTCAAATCTCCTTGTCCTATTTGCCTCAACAAGAAATCACCTATTGAGTCATTCCCCATCTAAGGTAACGTTTCATCCATTCTCATTTCACCAAGTCATCTTCTTCCAAAATCCAACCTTCCATACTTCATTTGGACTTAGTGAAATCAATCAAAATGAACCTTGTTATCCCAATCTATCCAAATCGCATCCAATCATTATCATCCCTCAATCAAGATTGAAACTTTACAAAGTTAATCTAGGTCTTTTCATCCTTTAAAATCCCTAGTTAACATAGTGCTTGAGAAAATATCTATCTCAAGTATTGTTCCTAATTACCTTTATTCCTTTGGGGTTGATCAAAACCCTTATCTGCATTTGACCTTGCTTAGCAACATAAGTTTGTCCTAAGTTAGAAAAGACCCAATCAAATCCAATCTTAATCATGTTGGCCATTTGGTGGAATTGATTATGTGTTGCATTGATGTTTTGTCATTGATGTCAACACTAGCTATTTGGATGCTTTACCGACACCCTTCTGGTCATGGTAGGATGAGTAGTTTCTAGTTAACTTGGATCCAGCATGATTGGTAGACTCTGGTATAATCTGGTGATGGAATTGGCTTGTTCATAATACTTATACTCATATTTGGTCAGTTGGTTTTCGTCTAGTGATTGGATGCTATCCTTCTTGCTTAGAAGATTAGTTTCTGGTTCTGGCGAGGATTTCACCGATGAAGCTTTTGATGAAGATCTTTGACGAATTTCATAAGTGGTGTTGGTGCAGCTTCTGATGGAGTTTCAGGATGCTATTGGTGATCATGTTTGAGACTTGGCGGTTGGAGATCATTGCTAAAGCGTGTGGACCTATACTTGGTCCCGGTTGATCTAGGTTATGGACCGACATTAATGTGATGTGTGGATAGGACCTATTGTTTTATTTCTAGGATGTCTTATGTGTTGGTATTACTTGTTTGGTCTAAGGCCGACGTGGTTTGTAATTATGTAATTGGTTTATTGTCTGGTGGCTGACCTGATTGTTTATGGTCGAGGGTTTGTATAAATAAGATGTAAGAACTCATTGTAGATAATCATGGTTAATGTAAGAGGTCATGATTAAGGAATGTAATGTGCAAATAATGTAATATCATCCAGGCAGAGGAGTTGTTCGATCATTGGCGATTGAATTGGGTTTGTGTAAGAGAATTTAGTCCTTTGGTATTGAGCTTAATCGAAACTGTACTCAGGCATAGGAGATGCTATCTTTTGCAGTTCAACACTTCTCCGGATTGTAGTCTGGATTTATATATAGTCAGTGAGGCTCCTTTTGTGATGAGTTGTGTGCTCTAGGTTGTTGGCCTTCCTGCAAGTGCAGGCCCCTTCATTGTAATTCACATATTTACTGCAAAAGTATTATCTGACTGTGGGTAGGCTTCCCACTGTGGTTTTTCCCTTTACCGGGTTTTCCACGTACAAATCTTGGTGTTGTGTGGATGGATTTTATTCTGTGATTATTGTTTATGCCTAATTGGATTAACTACTATTCCAGTATTATTGTTTTGGGTTTGGGTATTTAAGTTTAAATTGCTAATGCTTCTGGTAATATGTGACAACTAGTTCACCCCCCTCTTAGTTGTCTTCCGGTTATCTAAATTATCTAACAAATCAAAGGATCTAGATTCAACTGAGCTAGGTTTTAACCTTTCTTTATTGCCACATCATTGATCCCTACACCCTATATAATTTTTGTTGGACACTTTTTCTGTCCCAAAAAAGAAAAGGTGTCATCCAATCTAATCCAACATAATCCTAATCAAAGGATCAAGGTTCAAGCCAAATCCAACAATCCAATCCAATCATAAGGTTTGATTTTTTTGAATCAAATCACTAAGTCCTAAATCGAAGTCCCATTTCCATTCATCTCGCATCTTCATCTTCAACCATCCTTCCACTCCCGCCATTTTGAGGTCACCCTTGTATGGTCTTGACGTGCACCCAAATGAAAAAGATGGCCTTTTAGAGTGACGAACTCCCTGATCCCAATTCATATGTCGACCAAGAAATTCAAAAAGAAGAAGTCTTTATGGACCACCCTGAACGTTCTCCTCATCTGTAAACTTTCATTCATGACCCATTTAACAAATAAATGATAAAAAAGCTAATCTAGACCAATCCTAACACCTTCCTTGCATACCTCATTACATGTGGGGAAAGACTACCAGTCGACTTTGATAGGACCATCCTTGATACACCCATGCCAGGTGATTTTGATGATAATTTTGTTCTTAACACCCTCATCAATCCACCATCAAACACTTCCATCCCTCCAATCACTACTAATCCTCTCATCCCACCACCCTTGACATCCATACCCTTGAGCAATAGAATCCAATATATCAACACACGCATTCCACCCGTTAGTGTCGCACCCAATTCACGACCTCCAACCACTTCGCAAGCACCCACATCTTCATACCAATACATTGGAAGTGGTATTCCAATAGTGTCTTCTCATATTCCATACATCCCCCATTCCAACAACGGTCCTCAACACATTCCATATCAATATATTAACACATCCTCGACACATGACCTAGCAAAATAGCTTCAAGACATGAATACTATGATCAAAACCATGAAGGAAGGAAATCACAAGAAAACATGTACCCATACCCTCGAAGAAATTTGTCCTTTCCCCTTTGATCCAACACTCTCATTGACCCCTTACCCCCTAGGTTTTGAGATGCCCAAATTTTACAAGTATAAGGGTAAGGGAGATCCTAGAGATCACATTAGGGAATTTTACGTAGCCTGCCAGGAGGTCTCATATAGTGATTTTTATCTGAGGTGACTTTTCCCAAAAAGTTTGAGTTGATCGGCTCTTACTTGGTTTGCAGGCTTATCCCATAGCTCCATCACATCATTTTCTGACCTTGTTGAAAAGTTTGTGTCTCATTATGAGTACAATATTGTGAATGGTGCATCCATGGTCAACCTATGTAACACTAAACAAAGAAACGAAGAAACTTTCACTAACTTTTTGCAAAGGTGGCGACATCTTATTAAAAAATTCCCTTGGGAAATCTAAGAACCTTATCAAGTAGAGTTGTTTCAACAAAACCTTGTACCAAAAATGTCTCATCCTTTGAGTTGTAAATGCATCATGAGCTTCGCAAAAGTCACCAACAAGGTCCTAGCCCTAGAAAAGGTTCTCCTTGAACGAGGGATCCTCAAAACATACCAAAAATACTCATAGGGATCTTCATCTTATGATAAACCAAAATTTTGGTCCAAGAATAAAAACATTGTCAATGATGATGTGACTAATGCCAAACGTGTCTAAGACATTACCATTAAATCCAATCCATCAAACAACAATAACTCATCACACCCCCAACATTGAAACAACTCCTGCAACACCAACTCCATTTTGTTTCGCCCATCTCATCCAAACAATCAATCTCAGCGAGAGTATACCCTTGCGGAATCCATTGAAGCAATATTTAAACAACTTGTCCAAGCCAATGCAGTGGTCTTTCCTATGACCCATCGTTGGTACAACGAAAACAAATATTTTGACTATCATAGAGTTTAGGGTCATGCCACTAGAAAATGCATGAGGCTAAAAAATTATATTCAAGACATCATTGAGTAAGGCGATATTGATATTGAAACCAAAACCACTTATGCCAATGACAAGATAAAAATGTACCAAGATCCATTCCCTAAACATGGAAAATAAAAAGGTTCATCATCTCATATAGTTCCTTGTGTCTATGCCAACATCACAAGATTTGACTCCTTCATAGGTCGTATTGAACCTATAGAGTACCATGTTAACACCCTCCATTCAGGGAGCTGATTCCACACCTACACCCTGTAGAGGAAGGATCACTATTCAGGGTGCACCTACCTCTTCATCATCCAACAACCCACCTCCCAGAAAGATAGTTATTCAAGGAGCATCTCCTTCGAATCTACCCCCTTTGAACAACTGCAATGCAACCACCACAAAACCAAAGGTAACTATCCAAGGTGCTTCACCCCCATCTTCATCCTCCACGCTATCCACCTCATGATACAATGTCCTTGATCACCTCAATAAGGTTCCTGCATAAATATCCATCTTGGAGCTTCTCAAAACATCACCCGTCTACAAGGAAGTCCTTGAGTAGGCATTATTGGCCTCACACGTACTGAATAATATCAACCTTGCGTAGTTTCAAGCCTTAATCAGTAACCTTGCAATGCAACATCACCTCGCCTTTGCCTCCAAAGATTTCTCGTCTGACAACCCCTTGCACAACAAACCTCTACATATTGAGGCCATTGTCCATAAACATAAAATCAAGAGGGTCCTTATAGATGGCGGATTCAGATTAAACCTATGTAAATACAAGTTGATTAAGAAGTTGGGATTCTCTAAAGATCTTATTGATCCTACAGGCATAATTACTATCAAGGCATATGATGATGCTGAAAGAGTTTCTAAAGGTACCATTACACTTCCACTTCATGTTGGCCCAACAATAGTAGATTCAACATGTCAAGTACTGGACCTTGATCTCCCATACAACATCCTTCTCAGCTACCCATGGATCCATTCCATCCAAGCTATCCCCTCAACCTACCATCAATGCTTAAAGTTTCCCTACAATGGTTGAGAGATCGCCATCCTTGGAGACTCTCAACCTTTCCAGTATTGCAAACTGCTAGAGGGGAAACACATCCACCATTTCCCACTTAATTCCCCTAGTTTCACGTCATCCATCACTCCGCCCACTGATCCTTCCCAATCAAATCCTACTCCACCCAAGATCAATGCCCAGATAATTAACAAAGTTTGTGGAGAGTATAATCTACAAAACACGCTCTATTTGGGGCACCTCCCTACATCTCCTAAATCATATGGTAGACCTAAGAAAATTGAGCTTCTAAAGAAGCCTACCATGCAGTGCAAAAAGACAAATTTCCAGCAATGGGGTCCTTTAGATGAAGAAATCATGTAAACCGATGTAGCCTCTTGGTAATATGATGAAGAAGATGATGATCTAGTGGATATTCCTCGAGACAAGTATCATAAAGCTTTTGTAATGGCAAACTAGATGGGATACAAAGGACATGATCTAGGACCTAAAGAGAAAAGGACGAAGGGAGCCCATTGCACCTGTTTCATACAAAAACAAAAGAGGTTTGGGTTACTGTCATGTACCTAAGATTACTATCGTTGGTGCTCTGACTACCCCACCTTCTGATGTCGATGACTCTAATGAAGAGGAGTTCTACACAGTGCCTTACAAGTACCTTAATAACTTTTTCTCCAAAACTTGTATCATGACCATAACCCATCCTTGATGACCTCCCTCTTGTTTACCCTAAACTAATCATTTGGGACCAACAAGGACCTCCAACTATTGACATATGCGCAGATGATAACACCATCTTAACACTTTTAGAGATGCAAAACTTGAAAGGTCACACTAAGGTTTGCAGCATACAACTACATCCAAAAGCATACTTCGGTAGTCAAGTCAACTCCCTTGGTCATAAAAGTGACGATAAAAAGAAAAATCAAGAGTCCCTTGGTGAAAACCTTCACGAGGCACCTTTGGATCACAAAAAATTAAAAATAAAAGGCGTATCCTCTAGTGAAAACCTGCAAAAGGCGTTAGAGGATGGGGGAATTGATTTTCTACTCATGGTACTTCCTCCCGACACATCATCCATGTTGATAGAAGAAACCAAAGAAGTCAACCTCGGCACTCCTAAAAATCCCAACATATTCATGGTGAGAACATTGAATTATCAAGAGCGACAAAACACCATAGCCTTCCTTCAAAGCACAAAGAAAATTTTTGCTTGGTCCTATGTAGACATGCCAGGATTGGCCCGAGAGCTTGTAGTACATCACCTTGTTGTTCATCCATATGCTAAACCTTTTAAGCAGAAATTTTGCAAGATGCATCCTCAAATCGATTTATTGGTCAAGGTAGAGCTAAAGAAAATGTTTGATGTAGGATTCATACACCCTATTGATTATCTAAAATGGGTTTCAAACATAGTACCAGTTGGCAATCCAACTGGGAGAATATGCATATGCAAGGATTTCAGAGACCTCAACAAGGAATTCCCTAAAGATGACTTTCCTCTACCAAACATTGACATGATAGTTGATCTCATAGCAGGACATGAGATGCTCTCCTTAATGGATGGCTTTTCAAGATACAAACAGATTAAGATCACAATTGAAGACCAACATAGAACCGCTTTCACTTCTTCATGGGGCACCTTTTGTTACTAAGTTATGCCTTTTAGGTTAAAGATTGTTGGTGCAACCTATCAGAGGGCCATGACAACAATTTTCCATTACCTATTGCATGAAATTATGGAGGACTAGGTGGATGATATCCTTGGAAAATCCAAAACAAGAGGACACATTGCAGTGTTGATACAAATATTTGAGTGCCTTGAAAATTACAAACTCAGATTAAACCCTAACAAATGTGTCTTTGTGGTCACTTCTGGAAAGCTCCTTGGTTTCATTGTGTCTAGACACGACATCGAAGTAGATCCTATAAAGGTGAAGGCTATAATAGAAATGCCTCCCCCAAGACTCTCAAGAAGCTGCGTAGTCTATAAGGTATACTTCAATCCATTCGATGATTCATAGCCCAACTTTCTGACAAATGCCACCCATTTTCTCACTTACTTCACTAGGACACTAGATTTTAGTGGGACTTCTTATGCCAAAAATGATTTGATATACTCAAAGAATATCTTGCTTCTCCACCAATCCTCATGCCTCCTATTTTGGATAGATCGCTCCTCCTCTACATATCAACAACAAAAATCGCACTAGGGGTACTCTCAGCACAAGCAAATGATCAAGATAATGAACATGATGTCTACTACATAAGTCACACCCTAGTGGGTTATGAGCTAAACTAAACATCAATTGAATGAGCTTGCCTCGTTGTGGTCTTTAGTATGCAAAATCTTAGACATTATATGATCAATCAAATGACCAAACTCATTTGCAAAATTGACCCCTTGAAATACCTCCTCTCAAAGGCAACTCGTATAGGTAGAATGGCAAAATGGGTTATGATACTTAGTGAGTTTCACATTGAATATGTAGATAGAAAAGTAATCAAAGGACAAGTCATTGCAGAGCAACTAGTAGAAGCACCTATTGAAGCAGACCATCCTCTCATCGTAGACTTCCCTGATGATGGCATAATGACAATTGAACAAACCACTCCCTGGAAACTATATTTTGATGGCTCCTACACACAACGAGGATCAAGGGTGGGCATCTTGTTTGTCTTCCTACATGGAAACTGCATTCCTAAGTCCTATAAATCGACTTTTCCATGCACCAACAATATCTTTGAGTATGAGGCCCTTATCACAAGACTTCACATGGCCATCACATGGAAAATCATAGACTTATATATCTATGGAGACTCATAGCTAGTGATTCGACGGGTCAATGATGAGTATCAGACGAAAGATGACAAGTTTCTCCCATATCATTGCATGGTTGAAGACCTTGAACAACATTTCACCTCAATCCATTTTTCAGCAGATTCCCTGAGCAACAAACAGAGTTGCAAACGCCATGGCTACCATCGAATCCTTGTTGCAAATGCCAAAGAACAATACCAAATGTGAATTTTTTGTTGAACATCTCTTAGTGCCCGCATATGGTATATCAGAATTTGAAATGGTCTATGAACTTGTTAGTCCCAATTCTCCTTGGTATCAAGACACATACTCTTACCTCAAAAATAAACCCCCCCCCCCCCCATCTCACTAAAAACCAACAACAAACATTCATCTATCAATCCTCTTGCTACACTATCCTTGGAGAAATCCTATTTCGAAGGCACTTCAACGGAACCCTCCTAAGGTCTTTAGACAATGAATAAGTTGAACGAGCACTACGAAAAGTACACAAAGGTATCTATGGAGCACACTCAAGTGGCCTCACATTGGCTAAAAAGCTCCTAAGAATGGGTTACTATGGAACAAGAGACCTATCACTATGTCAAGAAATGTATAGCCTGTCATAAGCATGGAGATAAGATACGTGCACCATCTCAAGCATTACAACCGTTTATCACACCTTGGCCATTTTCACAGTGGGGGATCCATCTCATTAGCAAAATTTAGCCCACTTCCACCAATGACCACAAATTCATTATCACTGCAACAAAATATTTCACTAAGTGGGTGGAAGAAATTCCACTTACTTATACCACTGACACCCCAATAGATAAGTTTATCCTGAACTACCTCATCTATCGGTATGGAATTCCAAAGGCCATCATCACTGACAATGGAAGACCTTTCAAGAATCGGGATGTTAAAGAGTTGTGTCACAAATTTGGTATCCAACATCGCTTCTCCACCTCGTATTACCCACAAGGCAACAGTCAAGCTGGGGCTTCAAATAAAACCCTTATCAAAATCTTGAAAAAGACAGTCAATGAAGTTGGTTGTGATTGGCATTTATAGATTCACCTTGCCCTTTGGGCCTATCACACCAACGTCTGCACCCCCATCAGAGCCACCCCATATTCACTAGTCTTTGGTTCTGAAGTCATCTTTCCACTCAAGATCGAGCTTCCCTCGCTAAGGATATCACTATAGAACATTCTTCCTGATGAAGAATATAGAGTAGCAAGACTTCACGAACTGGAACTGTTGGATAAAAGGTGCCTCAATGCTTTGAATCACCTAAGGGTTTATTAGAACCGCCTCTAACTTAGTTACAACAAGAAATTCAAGGTGTGAGAGTTTGAAGTTGGTGATCTTGTCCTTAAGTAAAATTAGAGAAACCTCCAAGATCAAGAAAAAGAAAGGCAAGTTTGAGCCTAACTAGCTTGGACCCTATGTTATTACTGCTAAATATGGCTCTGGAGCCTATCAGTTGGCTACACCTGAAGGAGAAATGTTGGATGAACCAATGAATATCATCCATCTGGAGAAATTCTATACTTAAGTCTTTAGAGAATCCCAACTTTCAAAAATTCAAAAAATAAAAATAAAAATCACAGTCAAAAAATAAAAATAAATAAAAAAGCATAAAAATATTAAAAAAATTTAAAAAATCAAAAAATTAAAGAAAAATCATTTCGTCCATTGGTGAAAACCACTCTGTGGCACTATGGGTAAGTACCTTGGTGAAATTTTGTTTTAAGCATCAAGGTAAATAAAATCAAATCCACCAATCTATTCAGACACTTATCACACCCTCGCTCACCCATTCATTCCATTCACATATATTCCATTTCATCTAGTCATCACATAATTACATTGCAATTCCAATCCTTTCATTTGTGCAGGCACTCTTCGACCTAGTCACACACTTTCAACACACACCACTTTCATCCTATTTCCACCTCTCGACGTAGGAGATAATGAACTAATCCACAATTGTGAATAAGGATAGCCCCATCACATTGAGTTTCCTCCCAGTACACTGAGCTTACCTAGACTTACATGTAATCCAAACACCCATACACAATGTCTTAACAAAATCCAAGTAGAGATCCTCTTGACTAGCGTCTCTCCCAGTCAACATAATTATATTGCCTCCCATTGATCAATTCCATCATCATGCCCATCGAGATGCATCCTTCCCATGACTGGCAATCCTATTGAAATCCTTGTCCTACTCTCGGCAAGAGATGTTTGTTGTCTAAATGAGTCGTTTGCTTGAATGATCTTTTCGCTTTGATTTTATTTTTTGTCCTAGGACTAGACCTATTCATGGCTACCTTGGTCTTTCTATATCTTGGTATGTCTGAGTTGGTGTACATTGGGGCATAGTTTTTTGTTGTATGACGCGTTTGATGGTTTCTCATGTTTGATCCAACAAGTATTGCATTCACTTTGTGTAAGTTGATATAGTTGTCTAGACCATCTTTTGCATATTCCAATGAAACCCCCGTAAAGGATTTGAATGCACGCGGATGCCATCCAACTCGTATACCTCATATATGCAGTCATAGTGACATGTACGCTTGCATAAATTGAGATAGCCTATTGTCTACGAGTCTAGTCCCTGCATCAGATATTTTTTATATTTTGATTCTTATAATCAGTGATGTCGATAATCCTTTGCAAAATCAAACCTAGGATTGCTCCCTACATAATGCATAACAACAACCATCATCTTCATCCACCTTCCATTCATATCATCATATCCTCTTTCCTTTCATCTCCCCTTTTCACCCCGAGGCTTCATTTTATTCACCTTCCTTATTCCTCCAATTTCCCTTTCATCCTCTAGTCCTATCCATTTCAAGAGATCACCCGTGTTCTTGGAACTCGCATGTCCTCTTGAGGGGGCATACCACGGCTTCCTTGTCATCCTTCCTCAACCGACCAATGATTGAGGCATCATGCTACTAGTCCTTACCTTTTCTATCCACTATGTTTTATTTGTCTTTGATATAACATCACTTCATGTTGCTATATCAAAGAGGGGCAAAATGTAGACACATAAAATTTATTAAATCAAATTTAATTAACTATCCTTTGATTAATCTAATTAATCATTTTATCCCATTATTACCCTAAATTAATTAAATTACATTTAATTGATTATCTCCTTCACATATATAATTAATTTATTAATTAATTATACATGTCTTATTTATCCTAAAGTTTGATTTATTTTAATAAATCAAACTCAACCCTAGGAATATTTCAACTTTATCCCTATTCCTAATTAGCTAAATTAATTCATAATTAATTAGGCTAATTTAGCGATTCCTACAAACCTATCTTCTAATCCCCCCATTAAACTAATTAAACCAAGGCCCAACCCCTGTCAATATTTATTCAAATTAAAAATACTGCACATCTACATAAAACCCACATGTAACTCCATGTGTGACCCCCCTCATGAAGGACTTGCATGCACGAGTCACTTCACATCTCCACATCACCTTTGACCAAGGGGTTCTCACACATGTGTGAGGATGATCTTCCCCTTAGAGCCACCTCACACTTTCCCCTTTTAGCCCATATGCCATAAGTTCTCTTCCACTAGCCCTTACACCCTTCCACAAGTGTTTCCAATTGTCAACCTCTTGGGCTTCCCAAGATTTACTCACACATGTGTGAGAAAATCTTCCCCTTCTCCCTAGGATAGTTTTTCTTCCCAAGATATGATAACACATGTGTGAGCACACCTTGCTCTCTCCTCCAATCTGGGCCCTTGATCAACTTTTGATCTGGACCGTCAATTTGTAGGCTCCTAACTCTATAACTTGAGCCATTATCTCTTATCAAATCAATCCACTTTTTATACATCCTTATACTGGCCTTTTATCTACTTATCATAGCACAATCATAATGTCCATTTTGATCCATCATATCAACATCCACTCATCCATGTTCTTATGATAGTTGAAAGATTCCACATTCAGTGCACCCATCTCTCCCCCTCTCCATTAGTCAACTTTGGAGCTAGCAAAGTTCATGGAGATGAGGAGGACGAGAAAGAGTTATGAGCAATGGGATCTTTATGAGTATACTTTATTTTATGTCTTTTATCTCTCATTATGCATTTGTTTTACTCTTTCATGTTTAAAATGGTTTTGGTTTGTTTAGTTATTGACTAACCTTATTAACTATTTCATGGTGATACAAGCTCAATAGCTTCTGAAGACTTGGTCACTTCGATAACAATTGAGGCGAGTTTCTCAATTTGTGCCTTTAGTTGATCTTTCTTGAGGATGTCTTCATCATACCTGTAAACTAAAGCTTCCAAGGCTAACTAAGCATCATGTGCCATAGAATCATGAGGTTGCTTCCCTAGATCAATCCTTTGAATAACATAGTCTGAGTCCTGGACCTATCAAATAACTACATCCGGAGGAGGAATAGCAATCTCTGCATACTTTTTTTAATTCTTGTTAACCTTTACCCTTGACAAAGTTTTAGCTTTCTTGCAGTCTTGGGTTTGACATGAACGAGTTGGTTGAAATTAAAATATTCAGGCGACAATGCTTTCTTCTATCTCTTAAACACATTTGACATCAACCAAGGTGGTAAAGTTGAATCATCATCCTGACTTGCCAACACATTTTGAGAGGGATTGATAGAATCCTGAAAGGTGGTGGTCACAATAGGAGAGGTCATAGTGACTACATTGGAAGGATTTCAAGAGATGATTCATTGGACCTAGGAGCCGACTCATTCATGAATTTGTCAAAATTATCCATCATGGTTGAAAATACTTCGTACAAGGTGGTAAAAACTGAGAAGACATTCTTAATGTTTATCTTCCACTAGTGCTAGTGAGTCCACTCTAGATACTCCTAATGACAACATTGAGAATCAATGTCATTAGATTTCCACAATCCATTAGTCTACCTATATAATGCTTATGGAATCGATTGTGGGGGTTTTTTTGCATCAACATTTTGGATCTCTATCATCCTAATGATAGAGTGTGATCTGAAATGTTGATGCAAAAAAACCCACACAATCAAATCCAGAAGCATTATATAGGTAGACTAATGGATTGTGGAAATCTAATGACATTGATTCTCAATGTTGTCATCAGGAGTATCTAGAGTGGACTCATTAGCACTAGTGGAAGATACATGGATAATATTTGTAAGGGAAGTGCAAGTAATCACAGGAAGCTCAAGCTCATAAGTATAGATACAAACCTATGATGTAAGTGAGGAAAGAGATACCTGGGGTAAGGACTTATCAACTTGTGATAACTCCTCCTCATCAAACTCCCCTTGTTCCTGGTCTCCTTCTTGATCTCCTTCTAATTGATCAATATCAATCAATTATTCATCAAGGTGCTCACCCTCAAACTCCCATGTCTCATGAACATTAGAAGTTGAAGGTTCTCCTTGAGTTTTTCCCTTCTTAGTCCCAACTATAAATTTCAACTTAGGAGCATTGGCTGGAGTGGTAGGATCTTGTTTGTTCTTGGTTCTAATTTCAAACCTTCTTCCCATTGGGCCAGTAGTGTCATCATCAGAACCAGAGAGAAAGGCTTTCAACAGGATACCTTTGCTTGAAATCCACATATTTATATTCATCAGAATACTTTGAAACCGATTTTTGATGTAAGTTCATTCCTTTTGCAACCATTGAATGAGACGCAAAGGAGTAGAAGAAACTTTATTATCAACATATTCATAATCTAAGATATTGCCATCATTGTCTAAATCATCTGGAACATTAGCAAGGTTGAACTCCCTGATTTGATCAACTGTCAACCGACAATAATGAAGTTTCCTTATATCATGTTCAGACCTGCAATCGGCCCAAACATCTTCAATTTGGTGCACATGAACATATGCCTTCATCAACTTATTCCTCATTCCTTTTTACTCAAAGTCCTTCCTGGCCTTGAAGAACCTCATGGTCACTCTTCTCATGTCCTTTTCCATTGCTATGGCTTTGTAGATAGAATTGATAGAATATCTACTAATGGAAAGAGAGAATTTCAAACCTGTTTTATGAGAACCTGATTGGGCCTCATGCACTACATTCATTTGATGAGCTAGCTCCATCAATACAATCTTATCAGATGGGTACCTTGGGAGCATGAAAGGCTCGCCAGCGAAACAACCAACCCTAAGATATGTGAAGGTTGGGAATTAAAGGAACATGCATTGATATTGATTAACCACCTCCCAAGCATGATCAAATTCCTTTTTATTGTACAAATTATTTTTCATCATAACCATATAATAACCAAAGAATGCATCCATTACTCTTTGGAAATCACTATGACTATTCTAAAGAACCAACTGAGAATAGTATTTGTATACCTCAATCTGTCTCCTATCACTAGTTGTAGACGATCCAAGAAAATGTCTCATTGAAGTTGTAGCGTACACCAAGTATTAAGTCATGCAGAACTTGAGTGTGGTAGGTACCTTGGCGATCTACTCACAAATAACATCATTGATCTGTTTTCCCCAAAATATCTTCTTTTTGTTCTGCTTGATCACATGAACGTACTGATACATCCATTTGTAGAAAGTATAAGAGGTGGGAAGTCCTTTAACTCTGCTCAAAAGAGTTATTAAATGATTGACTTCTTCAATGAAGTCACATCTAGGAAGAATTTCAGGCCATCTAGCAAGGGTAGGTCTAGGGGTCTTTAGCCAATTATCATTCATATTATTTTTGCACTTATCATAACTTCTATCAAAATAAGCTATGACTGGTTACATTGTTATATCATAATATTTCTCAATACTGGGACACTTAAAGACTGAATCAAATAATTCCTCATCAAGCCTAATCAATTTCTTCCTAGTTTCATCCTTTACACTTCTATTGACTGGATTGAAGTGATTTTCAACTACCATTATAAATTCAAGGTCTTGGGCAGACATGGGGAAAGTCGCTACCAAGTGGATACCACTATTGATGATGGATTCCATCTGATTGTAGGAAGGAGGTTGTTCAACCCTTTATATAAATTTAGATAGGTCAACATGACCTATCTTTTTATCTCGTATATGATTAATTTTGGATATGACTGAAGATGATGGAAAGACCAGATGGGGGTATTGCTTCTTGAACTTCATCGCCCTTTTGTTTGGGGAATCCTCTATCATTTGTATGATAATAACACCAAGAAAAAGGAAATCATTAGTATTATAATGATACAGTTGATCAATCTTTTTGTTCATCTGAATTGAACAATCTTCAGAAAATGATATATTTAGGCCATTAGGGTTTCCAAAACCCTCTTTAATAACTTGACGATATTTGAGGTAAATCAAATGTAGAATCTTGATTTATGTGTGTATAGTAAGCAAAATTCAAGTTATAAAAACTCAAAATCTCACCTATGAAAAATGTAGACAAAAGGTGTAATTTACGTTTACAAACCCGAGTTACACTTGATAATAATTATAATTGCAAAAAGGGAGGGTGTTGGTCAGGGTTATAGACCCACAAAACACTTTAGTGTTACAAAAAAAATGGGGAAACTTCGGTGGAGAGCAGGTCTACAAACCCACTTCACACTTTCCAAACAAAGGAAAGGTTAGTGCTTAGCGGGGTTACAGGCCCGCCAAACACCAAGTTTGGTGCATGGTGGGTTAGTAGCCCCGCCAAGCACCAAAAGAGATATTACTTATGAAATTTAATGAAAAATGACTGTGGTGGTGGATGGGGTCACAGACCTGCCACACACCACTATGTGGTGTGGGGTGGGCCTACAACCCTACCCAACACCGCAAGGGTTTAAAATAGCACACGAAATAATAAAGTGTGTGTTAGGGTCGTAGACCCACCAAACACCATAATGTGGTGTGTGGTGGACCTACGGCTCCGCCACACATGACACTATGGAAGTTCAAAAGCATACAATACTTGGTAAAAACAAAATTAGGGTAAGGTCGAGACTCACCACACACCACAATGTGTTGTGTGGTGGGCCTACAGCTCCACTCAACACTTTAATACAATGCAAAAATAGTGGTGAAACAAGATGTCACCCAGGACTATTGACCTGGCGACATCACATAGATGATGTCGTTCAGGATAATCAGAGAGAAAAATACATACCCGATAGGAATTTGATAAAATCTTCTTCTCTACCAATTTCAAGCAAGTAAAACGGATTGAATGAGAATCGAAAGCTTTAAAACCTAAGAAAAGACTCCTATTTGAAATTCTCAACTGAGTAATTAATAACTCAAAGTGTAATAAATATGTGCAAATCGAGTTTGTAATTCTGATTTGCACCTTGATGGGAAAAACAAGTGAAAGAGGTGTAAATCGGGTTTGTAGACCCGATTTGTACCTAAAGGGGTACACTCGGAGCAAATCGGGTTTACAAACCCGATTTGCACCATAATTTCACATAAGTGAAAAATGAGGTATAAGGGGAAAAACAAACACACTTATGATGACAAAATGTCTCGCAAAACATGCATAAAGCAATGAAACCACAAATGGGCAATAATTTGTGGGGTACCCTCAATTTTTGTAATATGAAAAATCGAGGATGACAAGCCCATACCTCTAGGACTGAAGCGTCGAGCACCTTGGTCCTCCTCAGTCAGGTGCAAAAATTGGTAGTTCAGATCTACAACCTTTCAATTTATAGATCTTCAGTTTGTAGGTCAATACAGTCACTTGTACTAGAGCACCCAATGCCCTAGTCCTACTAATTCAGGCTCAAATTTCAATATTAGGTGCACATTAGAATTCCTCTTTCAGATCTGTACTCTATGTCTCAATTTTACTTATGTATTAGTTTGTTATTTATTGTTATTCTAGATGTTTTCATTACCTCTGCTAGCTTAGTTTGTTTGCATCCTTCATTTGGCTCGTTCCTCTTTCATATCAGTAAAGGAATAGAAACACTAAAAGTGTTCCTTGACTCTCTTTCACAAGAGTTAGTCAAAGCGAATCACTTCCTTAGGCTCTTTCGTATTCCAATGTATGGATGAAAGTGGGATTAGGTCCTAGTTTACCCAATCCCATGTTTCACCGTCACATTTTGGTGAACCTGACCTTCTTACATTTGCATTTTCTGATAAGATCTTGTTATTGCATGTTTCTTTTCTATTAAAAACATAAAAAATTCAAAAAAATATTGATTTTCAGCTTTAGATTTGATTTGTATGCACACTTAAACATTCATTTTGCAATCTTAAACATATAGATCATGAAATTTTATGCTCACATAATTGCTTCAATGCTTAGACATTTAGTTTGCTTTCTTTACTTGCATTGTTTCTTTCATTGCATTTTGTTAAAAAAAAAGAGGGCACTTTCAAATCTTTTTCATGCCAAAAAAGTTTTTTGGGGCATTGCCCCAAACTCCATTCCATGTGGTCAATTCTAGGATGACATTTTGGCCTTTGGTCGACTTGTCTTTGCATCATGATAGTTTATTAGACCTTCTTATGCCCCTTCACCCCCTTCCTAACGATCCTACTAAGGAAATTTTGAGGCAAGAGGATGATTTCAATAACATCTTTATTAATGCTCTCCCTTCTAAAGATGAAGCATTAATAACTAGTGCTATTCCCTCCCAAAATTGTCCCTACCCATGAGGACATCATATTGCAAGAAGATATTTTTAATACTTCTCTCAATGATCTCCCTATTTGGGATGCACCATTGGATTATGATGTTGATTATTCTCTTCTTTTTTTTCTCCCCCATGAAAGTACCTCGGTGATTTAAGATATTGTAGTAAAAGAGGGTGATATGATTGACAATTCCCTTAATAACACCTTGCCTCCTCAAATTGGCTCTACTCATGAGGATACCCTAGTCCAAGAAAGAGATTGTTAATATTTCTTTCAAAGATCTCCCTCTCAAGGATGAAGCTTTGAAGAGTGATCCTTCTCCTAGAGTGTACCTCCCCCATGTATATCATTTGGTGATAGAGGATGATATCACAACTACCTTCGCTAGTGACACTATACCTTCTTTCAATAACATTCCCTCTAGGGGTGAAGCATTATTGGTTGGTGCTAGTCCCTCTCCCAAAATGGATCATATTCATGATAACATTTTGGTGCAAGAAGAGACTATCAGCACTTCTTTCAATTATCCCCATCATATGAATGATGTTGATCCTTCTCCTACAATGTACACCCCTTGTAAGAATACTTTGGAACAAAAGAATGATCTTAGGTTACAAGGGTTTCATTCAATCTGAAGAAAAACCTATTCATGAAGATATGTTTAAGGTTAATAATCCTCTTTATGAACCACTTGATTATTTCAACTCTACTATACCTTCCTCACATATTCCAAAACCATATTTGATCAATATGATGCATGTGAATGATTATGAAACACCTAATAAACCCCTCTTCATGATTAAAGGTGTGAGTCCTCCTCAAAATTATCAACCTTGTAAAAAGCCTCTCCTTGTGGTTCAAAGTGGTTATAGAAATTATTCCTTTTGCACTCTTAACAAACCTATTATTACTGTGTAAGGAGGTGTAGTGTCCTAAATTTGCACCCCTTGCAATTTTTTATTGCATTTGGGTCTTCGCCATAGTGTTTGCACCCCTTGGCCTGGTCAGAGACCTAATTATGCTCATACAAGTAAAAAACATCATCTAACTCAAAGTACACTTCACATGCCACCTTGATCCTGCCCCAAAATAGGGCAGGACCAAGGCATGGTGCCCTGGTCCTCACCTGGACTAGGGCGTGGTGCCCTGGTCCTCCTTAATGGGGACCTATTTTGGACCCCCTGGCCCATCTCAAATTTGAGAGGTAAAAACTCCTCCATGTCGGCTCATGTCGAAAAATTAATTCATTTTCCCTTTGGGCAAGTATATAAGAGGGATTTCTCCTCATTTGGAGATCCATCCATCAAGCATACATGATAATTAGATGACATTCATGAGCAAGCATTAAGCATTCAAGAGATCAAACATTAAAGCATTCAAGAGCAATTGAGCATTTTCAGTCTTCCTTCAAGCTTTGGAGCAACAATAGAGTTAAGATTTCAAGCATTGAAGAGGAGATCATCATTCTAATTGATGAAGTCCTAATTCCATGTGGAGGCAAGAAAAAATTCACAAGGAGGTATAAGCATTTCATTTTCAATCAATTCAACATCCCCTCAAAGAGCAGGATCTCTACTTCCAGTCATTTCAATTACATTATTTCAACCACTTGGTTAATTCCAAAACTAGGGTTTGACCTAAAGGAAAGCCCCTATTCCCAACACACTTCCATTTCCTTATGCATGCAGAAAAATAGGTATGCAGTTGTAACTCTCAAAATAAGCTTCAGACACAGAGATGAAAAAACCCTTTTCGACGATTGGAAATCTCGGAGGACCGAGAGGGGGGTGCCCTGGTCCCCGCACATAGTCCCTGCTACTTTTGGCAGTTTTCACAGGGTAGCTCTGACTCATTTCATACTTCTCAGATCCAGGTGCACAACAAAATACCGATTTACAACTCACTGTTTTCTCAGATTTGGCTTCATTTATTGCATTTAATCTTAATTCAACTAATCAACTTACAAAAGAGGGTCAAACACATTCCATTTCAGTCAATCTACTTAGTATTCAATCCTAATATGATTAGTGACTAAATCTAGTGGATTTTCCCTCTCTTTTGAATGTAAAGTCCTCCAAGTTAAAATTGACTTAGCGATTTCTCCATTCCACGTGGCATATTTTCTAAGCCCAAAATTTCCCATTTTTCAAGAGGATATCCCACCAAGAGTCCTTGTGAGTATTCTAAACAAATTACTCAAGGGAGATATAATTTGGTTGCCCACACATATAATATATGGAACATTAGGCAACCTAATCCTCCTCTAGTTATTCCTTCTTCATTTCCTACTTCTCAACCTATTCTTCCATTAGCGCCTCGTATATCACAAACTCTTGGTAAAGAGTATGATCTTATTGAACAACTTAAAGATACTCCTGCCAAGATATCTCTTTAGGATTTGATCCAAACTTCATCCACACATCATGAAATGTTACAAGATGCTTTAAAGAACTTAGATGTCCCTTCTACAGTGATACCTAATAATATGGCTTCTTTGATTGATCCTATGAAAGAATCTAAAGCTCAAATTGTGTTCACACAATATGAATTACCCTCTCATGAGATCCAACATCAATATGATCCTCTTATGATTATTGATCTTATTAATGGTAGTGCTATAAGAAGAACCTTAGTGGATAATGGATCCGATCTTAATATTTGTAGCATCGATTTATTTCATAAGATTAAAGTGGATCCTTCTTTTATTTGACCTTATTCTCTTTCTATTTGTGGCTTTGACAATGTTGCTAAAACATCTTTAGGTACTATAACCTTGCCTATCAAGGTAAGACCTATTATTTTACCAACGCCTATCCATGTCATGCTCAATAGACTTACAATCTTCTATTAGGATGACCTTGGCTTCATAGTATGCAAGTTGTCCCTTCTACTCTTCATTGTAGTGTCAAATTCATTTATAACAAGAAGATGTATACTTTGTTTGCTGATACTACTTTACAAGCTTGTTTTAAAACATCATCTAATTCTAAATATTCTTCTCCTTCTTCTAATTCTTCTACTCCTCAAGTTGAAACACCATCTCCTCCTAAAGATACTTCCTCATCTGAAGAGATACTCTTAGAAGACGATTGGGGGTCCTTAGATTTTACGCTTACCTTTATAGGTGAATATAAAATCCCCCCAAGAGAGCCTAAGACTAAAAAGGAAGACGATATGGTGGAAACTAAAAAACAATCCACCTTGTCTAAACAACTTAGTAACCATTTTTGGTTGCTTCTAATTCAAACAATTCTTCAAAATCTTCTTCTAATTCATCGAATTGTGACATTCAGACCAATGAGGCCCTGCCATCTCTTTTTGACATGGCACCCCTTTACGGTCGGGGTTTTCACATTCTAGCTAAAACTAGATATAATGGCAATGGTTGTGGCACAAATGAACAAGGGATTAAGGTTCCTTTAGAAAACAATATACCTGAAGCTTCATTTGGACTTGGATATAATCCTCTAAAGCCCACCAAAGCATCTAAAAGACCATCTCAATGTCAATGGCATATTTAGTAGTGATGACAACTTCATCTTAATTAGAACATCCGCTACATCTATCAACACTCATCCCACTCATAAGGAAATTATGATCATTTACAAGTCTCTTTATGAATCTCCCGAAGATATTGACCCTCCCATTTAAAAATGTGATGGTGAAAAATGGGATCAGGTAAACTAGGACCTAATCCCACATTCATCCATAAATTGGAATACGAAAAATCCTAAGGAAGTAATTCACTTTCACTAACTCTTGTGAAAGAGAGTCGAGGAATACTTTTAGGGTTTGTATTATTTTGCTGATATGAAAGAGGAATGAGCCAAATGAAGGATGCAAAGAAACTAAGCTAGTACGAGTAATAAAAATAACTAGAATAATAGTAAATAAAAGACTGATATAGAATTGAAACTGAGACACAAAATATCGATCTAAAAGGGGAAATCTGTTGTGCACCTAATATTGAAATCTAAGCCTGAATTGATAAGACCATGTTGTTAGGTGCTCTGGTCCCAATGACTATATTAACGTGCAAACCGAAGATCTACAAATTGGAAGGCTCCGGATCTGAACTGTCAACTTCTGCACCTGACTGAGGAGGACTAGGGTGTTGGGCGCTCCGATCCCAGAGGTTTGGGCCTAAATTCTAGATCTGGATTAGTGCCTATTGACTAAGTCTTCTCATAAACTTGTAGCTCCAATGAATACCTGTATTTGTGCCTGCAATTTGAAAAAATGGTGTGTTTGTGGCTATATAGGGTTTTTCCTTAGTAAAAACCCTTGTTTTGGTGATTTACACCTCCAAAAATAGCCAATAAAGTATTGAAAAGTATGTGTTCCCTAGAATCTCAGGTGTTTGTAAGATCCTAATGAGCTAAAATGCAAAACTAGGGTTCTACCCTTCGTTTGGAGTAAGAACCCTAAATGAACATAATGTAAATGCTTCAAATCACAAATGCAATATGGATCTAAACCAATAATAAAAAACTAAAAATGAATGATATGTAGATCTGAAAACTCACATAGAGATATCAAAATAACACGAAACCATACCAAACCCTAAAGGAAAGGTACAAGCCAATCAATAGTTGGTGATCTCCTTATTATTCTTCAACATCTCCTAAGATTCCATGATTGATGAACAAGGTTGATGAAGACTTGATGAATGATGAATTTGTTGATTGAAGACTTCACATAAAACCTATACTTTCACTTCATATGAGTCTCCTTCAATTTCTTGATTGTTCGATCCTTCAAATGAGGAAAGAAAAGGTTATATATATGAAACCCTGACTTTAATTTTGATTATAGGCTGACCTAGAATTGATTAAATTTCACACAAAGCAAGATTTAAACATTATAATATTTCCAAAACATGATCTCGAAATTTGGGGAGAAAAAATCAGCACCAAGATGGTACCATCTTGGTCTAGTTAACTTTTTCCCAAATTTATAGGGATGCAAGGTATCATGATTACAAACTCAAATATAGCTCGGTGCAACAATCCAATGTGTTTAGATATGCAAAAATGCATCTTGAAGGTCAGAATTAGGACTTTATCAGGATCAATTAAAATAAAATAAAAAGGGGCACACTTAGAGTTAAGGGCCCAATTTTATAATATGTGAATTGGTGAGAGAGGACCAAAGATTTAATTAAATTAATAATTAAATGCTTAAAGGAACCTTGAAAATGCAAAATACAATTGGACACACTAAGGTGGGTGCTAACCTAAGCATGGAATTGTACAACCCTAATTAGGGGTGTACAATTTACGACGCTACAAAGACATTTAATTATTATCTCATGTTCTCTTCTTCCATTTTGTTCATAGTTCCACTACCTTTGTGGAATGAGGTAAATTTAATACAGTTATTCTTGACATACATTATTTATCACAAGTGCATTACTGACCCTAGAGTTAATGGATCCCTAATGTGCTTTTTTTTATATATGTTTTGTGACCATTATTCTTTGATTTATCCTTTACTGGGGGCATCTCATTGTAGTAACATGCTTTTATTTTGGATGCATGCTACCTTAAAGCTATTTCTCCCAATAAGGAATACACAATTGCTTTAACATGGGGACATACACTCCGCTCAACATGGGGACATACACTCTGCTCAATGTTACACTTTATGCACACACCATGACATGTTTTCAATTCAATTCAATATTCAAGATACTTTTCAAATTGAGCCTTTTGATTTGTAATTTGGTATTTCAAAATTTTCTTTTTTATGAATCATAGTAAACACAAATTTTACTAGGCCAATATAGTCATGCTCTTTCCCCTTCATGTATTGTCCCTTTTATCTTGATATTAGAGCAGTAAGATCCTAAAGTCCCTGGGGGCTTAGCGTGTCTTGTCTCTTTGGTATCTTGGTGAAAGTTTTTCAGTGCAACTTTGTACTTTACCATGAGTATGGGTGCAGTCTCATACTCCCACAAAAGTGGGGGTAAATGTAGCATTGCAAATTGTATCCGCATACAATTTCATCCTCACCTAGACCTCACCTTGGCCTACCCCTCTGATTTGAAGTCTATGATGTCTAACAACTTTAATCAAGATCCCAATTTTACTCTAGCAAATTCAAGTGAGCAAGCAATCAAGCATTCATCAAGCATTGGAGGATAGGTGAAGTCAAGTTCAAGAATTCAAGATGACATCCATGATCAACCTTCTACAAAGATATTCTACATGACATCGTAAATACTTGGCATGAGGATTCAAGCAAGCTTCATCAAGGTATCAACTTCAATTACAAGCATTCAAATTCAAATCTAGTCTTTCCCTCAAAAGGAAAGTATTCTATAGCAATTCAATTATCATTTCAATTTCAAGGTTAATTCCTAAACGGGGGTTCGACCCAAGGCAAACACCTATCCACAACCCTTTTCTTTCTCTGTGTGTGCAGGAAATTGATTTAGGTGTTGCAATTGAATATTTCAAAAAGATAAGATAACGACAAATAGGTTCAAGTTTTACAGGAGTGAAAAGTGGAGTAGGTAGCCCCATCGCCTTGGTCTTGATAATTTTTCTCAATCTTCTAATAGTGGATCTCGTGGTGTCGAGAATTTTTCTCGATCTTCTAATAGTGGATCTTGTGCATCTCCCTGATCCAAAAAACATCCTAGTTGCCTACTCAAAAGTTGCAGGACTAGGTCATGCTACGACCCTGGTCCCAACAATTCGGCTTGGATTTTCAGCTATAGGTTTTTGACCCTTCTCAGATCACTATCTATGGCTCTGTGTGAAGTTTGGAACATTCTATTATCATTATTTTGATTAAATTCTCTATTCTTATATGCTTGAACTTTATAATTCAAATCCAATTTTGACTCTCTAAAAGGGGAAAATATTATATGTGAGATCTATGTCTAAGACTTGGCACATAGTGTCCCTTCGTATCGGTCCTACCTGAATAGGTAATATAACTGTTCCCTTGGATGATCTCTCTTCATCATCATATGCTTTGATGGTGATCCTTTTGTGTGGATTAATAGACTGTTTAGAGAATCCTAATGCACAGATAAGTTTTAAGGTATAGATATTGAGACCAACTCCTCTATCTATTAATACTCTTTTAACTCGATGTTTGTAGACTAAGACTTCAATGTGAAGGGGATTATTATGTGGATGGCTCAACGAAATATTATCATGCTCAAAAAAGGTGAGATTATGAGGCCCAGTCATGTGAACCACCATGGCTTGAAATTTGTCAATATCCAAGTCTTGAGGTACATTTGTTTCGACTAGTGCTTGTTCCAAGATGTCCTTATGTTTTGGCAAAAGTTTGAGTAACTCGAGTATGGATATCTGAGCAAGAGTTTTCCGCAGTTGATCAACTAAGTTATACTGAGTCTTGGGAATAGTGGTTGATGATGATGTATGCCCTTTCAAGACATATTTTTGAGCTCTGGTGGTTACATTGATCGATTCATGTTCATGTTTGTCTTTGATTTTAATGATATTTACTTGATTGTCATCTGTCGATATATGATTGATGGTGTTATTGTATACATGATTTATGCGAGCTCCTCTAGTATCGTTTGATGATGAAGCTCCATCCTTGTTGTAATTTGGAAGAGGATTTTTAAAGGTGTCATGATCACCATTTGTATTGAGACCGTCCACTGTTAAATCACCACTATCAATCATGTCTTGAACAATGTTTTTAAGCCTTATGCAATCATTTGTTTGATGTCCTTTGTTTCGATGAAAATCACAGAAGTGTGAGTCATTCCACCAAGGTGGTTTGACCTGGGGTTCAAAGTTGTTTATAGTTGGTAATGTGATAATCTTGTTTGCCAGGAGTTTTTGGAATGCTAATTCTAAGGATTTCCCCAATGGTGTGTAAATGCGTTTATTTGGAAAATTGTTGGTGTTACTCCTTGAATTTGGATTAGGTCCTCGATTTGTGTTGTTGTTTTGGGTATTGTTGGTGTTGTTTGCATTTGAAGGTCCCGAATTGGTATTTGGCGTATAAGTGCTAGTGCTTTGGTTAACACCCTTTTGATTCTTGGTAGCCTGAGGATTACCGGATAAAGCCAATACTGGTTGTTTGGATTTTATATCATTAGCATCAGTTCCTCCCTCATTACCAGCGTTTTCTGGTTGTTGAAATGAGAGTTGGATGAATTAGTTCCTTCTTTGAAGAACTTCAATGTTCCTTTCTTAATACATGCCTCCTCTACTTGGATTCTATTTTCGATCAACTTGGCAAAAGATGGTATGTATTGGAGCTCGAGTATGTAACTCATCTCACTATTCAGATTATCGATGAAAATTTCCATCTTTTCCTTTTTGGGCACATCTCGAGGATATCTCGAAACCATTTGTCTCCAACATTGAAGAAACACCATGAACGTTTCATTATTTTTTTGTTTGGTATTACACACATCTAGCATGGTGATTGCATGTTCAATATTGTAGGAGTATTGAGAGATAAATTTATTGACCAACTCATCAAAGGATTTGATGGGAGGTGTAAGTTTGGATGACCACTCCATTGTTTGTCCTCCCAAGCTTCTTTGGAATAGCCTCATCAAATAGGTGTCATCATGGGCAAATTCAAGGCCCATGGTACAAAACTCCCGAACATGATCGCGAGGATCTCTCTTACCATCATATTTGTCATATTTTGGTATGTCTGGATTCAGGGGAAAAAGTATCATGTTCAATCTTTTGTCAAAAGGGTAAGTACAAATTTTGTTTAAGGAATACCGTACTATGGTCCCCTATTGCATGTCTTGCATTTGTTGTGTAAGAGTGACCATGGGCGCATTTATTTGCCGAGGGAAGGGTTCTTCCCTTTGGTTATCCCTAGTTCAGGCATGAATGTGTTCTGGTATGTTATGTTGTTCAGGTATGTTTTGCTCAGGTATGTTTTGTTTAGTTTCATGTATGTCCTCTTCTCTATGTTGTTCTTGATAAGTATAATTTCGAGACCTTGTCCTAAAGATTTTAGTGTCGAAGTCTTCTGGAATCCTGACTCCTTTGCTTGTTAGCATGAGCATGTATTTTTATTTGTTGGCCTCTATGAGTCTTTCCATAAGTTTTTGAAAGGAGGCGCTTTCTTGACGTTCTTGGAGGAGCTCCTCAGTAATTTATGTTTCCTCTAGTTTTGGATACTCGAAAGGATTTGATAGTCTTCGACCCATGTTGGACTTTGCTTGCGGTTTGCTTTGCTTGTTTCATTGAGAGTGAGTGATAGCGGGCATCTAATAGAAACTTTATGTGACAAAGGGGATGAACTCTTGTTGTTGTTGTTGTTCGGGGGTTGGTGGTTCAAATCGAGCTATGTTATAAGTGATGCAAAGTTCTAGGAAGAAAGTTGGATGGATTGATCTTTCCTCCACAATTTAAGCATTGGCTGAATGCCGATTTTTGGCAAAAGGCTCTACTTCTCAATGACTCTTCGTCAAATTTGTTTGACTTGTCTTGAAGATATAAGCGCATATGATGGAGAAATGTGCGATGAGATTTGAAGAGTTGGTGATTGATGTAGAGAAATCTATTCCGTTTGGCAAGTTTCTGGAAACTAGGTTGTCGTTTCTTCAATTTAGTGTTGTGATGAAGACTTTTTCTTCTCAAAATATGAGTGGTCATACACAGGTGATCAATGTTTTCCTTTGATTTGGTTGGATTACTGTTAGAGTATTCGGGTATTTACTTGATTAATTAAACATTATTTGTTGAATTACTTAAGTTCCCTTTATTTCTTTTACACTTAAGCTAACTTTAGGTGCATATAATTAAACATTTTAATTAATTATTATGTGCAAACCTAGGTTTTCCCTTTTAGGGTTTCTTGACCTATTAAAGGTTGAGTTCTTTCTTTTCATTGTATGAAGAAGGATTATTATTGACAATACATTTTTGGAGAATATTGTGCTCTCTCTTTTTGAGCATATTTTTCCTGTGTTTTTGTTCCTTCTGTGATTTGCTTCCTTGCTTCTCCTTGTAACAGGTTTTTCAGTTTGCAGAGATTATTTGGGCTCCTGTGGTGTTGTATTTTCTCAACTCCTATATGGTATCAGAACTTCAGATCTACAGCTACTTGTTCATGTTCTGAGAATTTTTGGCTTTGGAAGCAGATATGGGGTTTTAGAATTTTTTTATGCACCTAAGGTTTGACCTTTTTTTCTGAGCACTTTGGGCCTAAACAGACCTCACCATCGTGCTCAGAAGGCCCAAAAACCCCTATGGTCATAAAAATTTGACCTGTTTTGGTTCCTGAGCCTTTGGGAGTATTTTTTTCTAAGATCTAGGTCGTACGACCCTGGCACGCATTTCGAGAAAAAAATTCAAAAAAAAAATATTTTGGCTTTTTACAGCATGTAGGCCGGATTTTGATTTTTTGTTAAAAAATCTTTAAAAAAAAAAAAAGGCGAAAAAAGGGTTTTAAATTTTTTTTGTTGTTTTGCAAAAATTTTTTTTTGGGGTGGTTCCCATGGTACGCAGGGTACCATGGGGCCCCCGCCCCTGCCACTCCCGCAGACCAGCAGTCCTTGGGCCCCGCGTCTTTGGTTTCTGGCCCCCTGCAGGCCTCCCTACATCCTCCGATCGTCGACAGTGTTTCCTCGGCCCCCGTCGGTCCTTTGGTTTCCCGGGCCCCGTCGGTCCTCTGGCTTCCCGGCCTCCCGCCGCCACGCTCAGCCCGAATCCGCCCGCCTGCACCACCATGCTCAGCCCTGGCCTCCCTGCGGCTGTCGCTTCCTGGCCCCGCTGCTGCTACACCTCCCGAACCCCACACTTAGCCCCGGCCTACTTCGCTCCCAGACGTCGCTCCGCCCGGCCCCTAGTCGTCAGCCTCTGCCAGGTCCTTGCACTCGCCGGCCCAACCCCGCTCCGTCGGTGGCTATCCTTGGCTCCGCCACCGGATCTCCTCCCGGCCACCGTAGCTCTGCCCAGCCTCCACCTGGCCGCCACCCACTGGCCACCGGACCACCAAAGAGCCACCAGACCTCCTTTTTTGGCCTTTTTCAGGGGGGGTTTGGTTTTTTTGCTCTATCTTGGACATACATAGTCATTTTTTCAAAAACGAATAAGCATCAGAAAGCTGGTTCCAAGCTCGACCTCTTGGTGTTGGTAATTTTTTCCAATTTTGCTGTTTGACTGTGTTTTTTTCCAGTCAAAGTGAGGTCTAGTTTTTGCACTCCGGGAGCCATAGAATGAGCATCCAACCTCCGTTTTTGGAAAATTATATTTTCAAAAAGCGTGTGTTGTGTACTTTCCAACCATCTGAGTTTTATTTCTAGATTATGCTCCATGCATATTTTATTCAGTTTTTTGCTTTTCAGCACTAGTGGATATCGTGGTTGTTTCAGGTTCTGGGATCTCTTCTCTGAGTAGGATGTCTCTATTTTGGTTCACGTTTTTATTTTCAGTCTTCTTATCATTGTAGCTTGTATTTATGCAAATGTACTAAGATAAAGTGCCATCATGCATTGTTTACTTGGAATCTTGCATATCTTGTGTCTTGTTGTACATGCACTATTGATCAAGTGCCATGAGGGGGTTGATGTTTGTCTATTGTTTGCCATCTTCCTTTGTCCAGTGAGTGTTCCTTCCATGACATTCGCCTCATGATGTGTGTCAAGTAAGTGTTCCTTCCATGACACCATGTACTTTTCTCAGCACCTTTGATGTTCCTGGTTCTTCATCATGCAGTTTTTCTTGGCCATTCTTTTCAGTGTTCCTGTCCCTCTCCCTTGTCAGCATTATGGGGAGGTTTGTCCTGTTGGTTCTAATGCTTCCATGGTTCAATTGATCAGCTCTTCAGGCTTTGGTTTCTCGTGCCATCTGTATCTTCGTGTTCAGTGTTTGCCTTGTTTGCCATCTGATTCAAGTAGTGTCATTTGAGGGCACTCATACTGATTATAGTCTTCTCTACCTGGTCATGCTCTATTTCAGTGGAGGTTCTTCAGATCAGTAGTTATTCTTCAACACAGTTTGCAGGTTCTTCATGCTTCAGTGGTGTTCTTTTCCATCTCTTTTTGGAGTAGAGTTTTGTTCCCATGTGGTTTTCTCTATTTCTCTAGTTCATAGAGATTTCATTGTATTTGGGTACCTGATCAGGCCTTGTTGTCGGGACCCATCTTTATTGCTTTCAGTAGCTGTTCTAGGTTTTAGCTTCTCCCTAAGTGTAGCTTAAGGGGGGGTTTTAGAGTATTCGGGTATTTACTTGATTAATTAAACATTATTTGTTTAATTATTTAAGTTCCCTTTATCTCTTTTACACTTAAGCTAACTTTAGGTGCATATAATTAATTATTTTAATTGATTATTATGTGCAAACCTAGGTTTTCCCTTTTAGGGTTTCTTGACCTATTAAAGGTTGAGTTCTTTCTTTTCATTGTATTAAGAAGGATTATTATTGACAATACATTTTTGGAGAATATTGTGCTCTCTCTTTTTGAGCATATTTTTCCTGTGTTTTTGTTCCTTCTGTGATTTGCTTGCTTGCTTCTCCTTGTAACAGGTTTTTCAGTTTGCAGAGATTATTTGGGCTCTTGTGGTGTTGTAGTTTCTCAACTCCTATGATTACGATACTTGGTTTGAAAACTTAAGTCTACTTTATCAAATGAAGATTTAGATGCCCCCTCACGACAAAGTGCGTCAAATGATATGGAATTAAAGTTTCCCGATATGGAAACTCAATTTGACAACTTAGGTTTAAACTAGGTATGCTTTGATGACGGATTCCGTTTAATTGGTGGACCTTGTGATCAATGTGATGATGTTACGCGATTTTGATAAGAGAAAGTGTTTATCCTTAGCTAGTTTTAGATTTTTAACAACTGTTGTTCTAAGAATGACTTGTTTGGTTGTTTGGAATATTCTCTGATGTTTTGATTCGAGTTTTGCTTGATGAGGTTGACAGAAGATCCAAAAGGGTATTCGAAACTGATGTTAAAATTTTTCAAGAATGCTCAGTTTTGCTCTTTGTTTTTCACAGTTTTACCTATGCACTAAGACAGAGACTGGATGTGCTAAAGTTTGACTCAGATGCGCTATTTGAAACCACTAATGCGCTAAGCTGCCCGTGCTATGCGCTAAACCAGAGTTTGAATTTTGCTTACGACAAGAATGGTTATGTGCTAATCTGCCTTGAATATGCGCTAAAGTTTAGACTCAAAGCGCTACAGTTTGCCCCCAATGCGCTAATATGGTGCCTAAGAGTGCCAATGATAAATTTCCAAATATTCAAATGGTTATGCACCAGTTTTGAGAATGAATGTGCTACGTTTTAGCTTTGATACGCTAAAGTTTGCTTCAAATGTGCTAGGATGTGGCTCCTGTGCACTAAACTACTCTATTTTGCTTTGTTTGTGGGTTTTTCTGTAAATTTTAACACTTTTTCAACTTTGATGGATGATTTTTTAAAGTATAAAATGCAATCACAACACGAAAAAAGACAACTATTTTTGCCTATTCTAAACAAAGAGTGTATGTTCTGCGAGGATGTGTTCAAATCCCCAATATTTTTCACAGATTTGGTACAAAAATATAATTCAAGCAGACTCTTTATTCAAAGGTCATCAACAATACCATAGCCCACTAGTCTCGATACTCTGTCAGCTCAAACAGTTGTGTCATCCCCTAGGGGGCGCCCATTTTTTTGCCTTTTTCCACAAATCAACCCAAAGTGAATTGCTTCACAATTGAGTATCTATCTTGGGAGATATATGGTGAGTAATCTTGGGGGCAGATTCTTCCCCACCCTTGCACTATGATATTGAAGATGTCTGGATACTGACTCAGCTCAAGGTTTCTATTTCTAAGGTTCGTAATCAAGCTTCATGTTTGATCTTCAGTAATAAACTTCCTCGAGAGGCTTCCCAACCTTTAGAACAAAGGCTTTGCGTATCGTAAAGATAC
>NC_081405.1:172750199-172765199 GCF_030272615.1 Cryptomeria japonica
TAAAATGTTTATTAGATTATTTATATTCAAAGAGAGATTAAGTGCTTAGTAAAATGCCTATAAGTGTGATGCTAAAGACTTGGATATGAAAATGGATAAACGAGGGCTCTATTTATAGGGAAAATAGGGCAATGAAGGGTCAAGATTGGATGATCCTGTCAAGGGTCAAGATTGAAAGTTATCAATCCATGTTTACAATTCTCACCAATGAAATGGTGACAATTGTCAACATAAGAATGCTTGTGAGGGGATGTAAGAAGAATTAAATACTTGAGAAGACCTCATGGTTACCTTAGGAGGTAAGGGTTAAGGTTAGATTAGGATTATCCATTGGATAAATCTTTTACCCAAAGGATAAACTCTTGTGCAAGGGTTAAAGGGATAACCAAGGTTAAAACAATGAATGCCTGATGAGACCCTTGGGTTGGATGAGGGTTGAGTTAGAGAGAAAGTCTCTAATCATGCAAGAGGGTTGAGTTAACTATTAATGGTTTGGAAGACTTTCAGGGTTAACTTGTTGAAGACATAAAGCCTTTAAGGGTTATTGAAGACTTTAAGGGTTTTGAGAAGTGACCTTCCTTTGATTAGGGATGTGACAATATTTAGTAGATGGGTTAGGCTAATTTAGAAGGGATTAGAAGAATCTAGAAGGGGGTTTAGAGAGGCAAGTGGGAGATGAAGGAAAATGCAAGTGGGTGGAGGGTAATTTAATTAAAATAAATTGCTTTATTTCAATTGTGGTTGCAAGTGGGGGTTTTAAATAAATTAGATTTATTTATTTGAAGTGAACAATTTAATTAAAAAGAGTAGAAAGGGGATTTAATTAAATAAAGTGATTTATTCAATTAAATGATATGAAAGGTCTAAGTGAATTTAATTAAATAAATTAAATAACTTATTTAATCAAATAGATGAATGTGGATAATTTAATTAAATTAAATTTAACTAAATAGAGGAATGAGAGTAAAATGAATGTTAAATATTCACTTAGGAAGTGGTCATTTTTATACGTCTACATTAATAAGCAAAATAAGAATATACAATGTTCATAAAAACATTAGACAAAAAACTTATACATCATACATACCACCAAATTCACCATTAAACACTACAAAACTTGAAAATCAAAACAAACCAATCTTTCTGTCTCCTTATCTCCCAAACATCTAAAAGAGCAAGAAGTCTATCCTCTAATTCCACCTAATCCTCTACATAGTTGACCATAAATAAAAAAACTAATAACCTATCTCTCATGTGAATTCTCCTCATTGAACTTGTCTAATATTCAATGTGCTTCCTTTATGCGCGCTCACGGTCATCATTTGGGTGCCATCTCCACCCTTGCCAACTTGTGCGCCACATTAAGAGCTTCCTCCACCCACATAAGTCCTGCAAACATCTTGAAAGCTTCCCATCTGCACCCTGCCATTGCTTTGTATCTTTCTTTTACTTCATCCTTTAGGAAACACACAAAGGTATGGGGTTCTCGTGCTCCTCCACATCTTCAGAGACATCAATTCGAACACCTGGGATGGCCCATTCAATAACATACTCCATTCCAACCAAATAATATTCTGCAATTAACTCCTTCAAAATTCACCGAACCTTGTCAATTGTTTCTTAAAATTCTAACCCTTACACCACAATTAGAGAGTAGATTTCCATATTGGTTCGATACCTATGCCTTATATGCACAATGTCCTCGCTCAACATTAACTTTACCACCTCCGACAACCTCTCATCTTTGTAAATGAATAACCCCTGTAAATGTCTATTCAACGCCTTTCCCACAAAAGGCACAAGTTTCTTCTGCATTTTAAAAGTGAAATTTGCTTCCATTATCGTAAAACCATAGTGCCGCCACCTCCAAAATAGAAAACCAACTCTTTTGCAAATAAGAACTATTAAACCACTATAGCATTAAAAGAATATCTCCCCCACATAATCTTTAGTACGATTTGATTTGCATTCAATCTACCCATTGAAATCCGACCATGCTCACTACCAAAAATTTATTTCCGCACTACATTTCCATAAATGTTCTGTTAGAAAAAGAATTATCAGCCTTTCCACACAATCTGGTATTAACTCCATCTCAGGATCGAGTTTAATGTTGTGTCCTTCAACTACCATTTCGATCCTCCAAATTTTTCGAGGTTGCCAAAAGCACCATTACTTCCTCCATGTCATCAATCAAAAGATTACGAATATCTTCCAAATGACATTCGTGTATTTCCTTGAGCATACTTGCCCATTTAGACAAAACATCCGCTTCTCTATTTCTGTTTCTACGCACATGGGATATCTTGAAATCTGTGAAATACTCCATGTCGTGAGTTATTTATGAACAAACTTGTTTAGCATCCAGGCCTGCATTTCCCCCTTTATTATTGCATTGATAATAATTAAAGAATCGCCTTCTAGGTGTAATTTCTTAAGGCCAAGTTTCAATCCCCACTCAACTGCTAAAGATCTTGCTTGCACCTCAGCTGCATTATTCGTGCCCCTCTCTAGTCACTTGGCGTCCCACTAAATAATATTGCCCTTCCAATCCCTAAACACCACCCTTGCACCAGACTCACCCAGATTACCTTTGGAAGCCCCATCAAAGTTTGCCTTGATCCACCCTTCCTCTGGTGGAGTCCATTTTTCACTTAACTGCTCCCGAGGATTGCAAAATGACAAAAATCCTTTTAGATTTATTATTCATTTATATAATTTTGGCTTCAATTTGGGTATTCATTTATATTACCCTTGGTTATTTTATTATTGGGCCTTTATATTTTATTGTGCCTTGGGTTACTTTATTAATTGATTGTTTATATTATTTTAAATCCCTATTTACCCTTTGGGTTATTTAATTAATTATATATTCTACCTACCCTATTTTGCTATAGGTTGAGAATATTGGGGCAAGTTAATTAGATATCATTTTATATTCTTACCTTGATATTTGTGAGGGTTGGTATGAAATATATTTTTATAGAATATTTTGATTGGCTAACATATACTATGGTTTTTGGATGAATTTCTATTTATTAAGTTTTCTGAGCATTTACCTGGGTTGGCATCCGGAAGATTGCTGAAGACTTTGGATTTGGATTTTGAGCATGGATTGGGATTGCGTTTGGGCTTCTTCTAATTTATTGGCTTTCCATAACTTCTAGATCCAGGTTGGTGATTTTACTCCTTGCTATTTGCATTTTGTTTTTTAGAAATGACTGTCTACTCTGCGATTGAGGAAAATATTGTTTGTAGGCATGGGCAAATGCTATTACTATTGAGTTATTTGTATAGTTTTATTTATCATGTTTATGAGGGATAACTATTGTATTTAATGGATTTAATTGTCGTATAGTGTCGTGAATGTATTCTTATTTGGCTCTTTGTGTTGTCGTGAAATTCCTTGGTATGGACCTTGGCTATTTGAAAACTCTATTATGTTGGTTTCTTTTGTGCTTGGTTGTGTATTATATGGTCATTGGTTTGTTTGTCAGGCAGTCATGAAGTTGCTTTGTGTATTAATGAATCTTTGTAAATGTCTTGCCAGGAGTTATACTGCGTCTGTGAAAGCTTTGTCGAGGCTTGGTTATTTTATCCTTTTGTGTATTTCCTGAGTTATATGTTGTATTGCATCCCTCCCGAGTCAATTTGATGTTGTGGATGAGACCTTATCATATTTTGGGTTGATTCGTAAAGTCTGGATCTCCGTTTTTCTAAGTTTTCGAGTCAAATGCACTAAAGCTGTAAATGCGCCAACTTATTTAATAAATGTGCCTTCTTTTCTGGAAGATGTGTTGTTTTAGTTAACAAATGCGCTACAGGGAATTGCAAAGGTGCCATTCTGTTTTCCATTTGTGCTAAACTAATTAACATAAGCATTGCACTAATTTACATGTGCACTACTCTGCAGAGTAAATGCGCCAGTCTGCCTTGTTGGATTTTCTATGTCAGTTTGTCTTTCTAGGTTGGATTCTTGGCTTTCAGTTTTAGTTTTTTATCAATCCAGAGGCTGAATTTGTGTCTTCTGAATGTCCTATGGTGCTCCAGGATTGCCTTATGTATTATGTTTTATTATTTGCATTGACATGTGATAGGAAAGATGAGTAATACCTTGATGCTTGTATTGGGCTCTCTTGGAAACATTTGTTATTTGAGAAGCTATGTGATTTATGTTGCGTATGAGGCTGTGTTATTGGCATTGCTATGTACTTGTTGATATTCATTATGCATTTGGAAACCTTGGATATCTGAGTTATGCTTTGTGAGCCCTTGATCTTGTATTTGCTTGTGATGTTACCGTAAGGCCTAGGAGCATGATTAGGGAGAGTGGGCCTCCATGAGTCTGCCGAGGTCATGAGGAATGGACTGCTAGGATTCCTTGTGTTAGGAGTCGGGTCTAGACCTTTGGATAGCTCATTGGAAGCTTATTGTTTAAACAAGTGATAATCTAATAAATTAATCTTAGGAGGGATGGGTAGTAGTATTTCATCTTAATAAGACAAGATAATAATTGACGTTGTGGCATCCCTCTCATTGCTTGCAGTACTTGTATTAACTTAGTATGAGGTATGAGAAGATCTGGTAATTAGATAAATCAAACTCCATTGGTTTCCTCGAAGGTTGAGACGGTTCCACATGTGTATCATGGATGTCGAGACCAAGTTCTAGGATATCCTTTATTGTTGGTGATAGCATGTGATGACACTCTTCCCTACATGTAGATCCTAGTTCCTTATGCCTTGTTGTTGGTGAGTGTCTGGAGGTTTTATGATTTTGTTTTAGCCATGTGTTATGATTTGGTTTATTGTATATCTGGTTGCTTTCTAGTTGTGGTTATTGCATCGTTGGAAGTCTCTTTGGTTGTTAGGTGTCAGCCTAGGTCTAGAGTGTGTATGGGACCTTGTGTCTCTCATAGCATGGGGGGTGGTTCATTTGGTTCCACATGGTCGGGTGGTTTGATGCCTTCTTCCACATTGGATATTCATGTGCGTGTATGTGGATTCCTTATCTCTTTAGCTTGTGGATGAATTATCGTAGCAGATTAATGTAATATGATTTATTTGGCATTTGTATTAGTAGGACTTATGAGATGGTTGCATTTGTAGAAAGAGAATTATGTATCCTGATGTAGTGAGATCTTGTAGTCATATGTATAGGAAAGGGATGTAATAAATTGTGATCATGACTTTTGTATGGGGATAGGATCATTGTAGTCATTGTTGTACTTCTTAATGTATCTTGGAATTACCCTTTGATGGAAATAAGATATTGAAATTATGATTATATGAGTTGTTATATAAAGCTTCCAATGGGAATTGAGTATATGATCTAGAAGGAAATGATGTTATTCCTTATTGCATTTATCTCTTAGAATGTTTATGCATCTATTGTTATTTGAATGCCTATTGCTATTAAGAAATGGAGTAGGGATGTGATAGATGATAGTAGAAATGGAATTAATGATGCATGATAATATTAAGATAAATATGATGGGAATTATGAACATTTGGATTGGTTTTCTTAAAACAAATATTAAGGGGGTTTAATGGAATTTGCATGAATGTAATCATGATAGTTAGATTAGTGGATGATCATATATATATATATATATATGCAAGAAAAGAGAAAATGTTGTTTGTGTTAGAATGCATCGGAGTATGGTAGTAATTATGATGTTATTCTTATGATAGTATGTTCTTAATGATGTTATAAGTAATGGCGTTGAGATACCCTAGAGAAAGATAATTGTTGAATTGTGTTTAATCCCACTTGTGTATTATGCACTTGTGAATATGTTTTAAAAGGATGGTGTGTATGTCTTGTACATGGTGGTTAAATGTATATATGTATTTAGTCATATGTGTTGCATTAGTAGATGATGTTTAATTTTTTTTATCTCTATATGCATATTAGTTAGTTAGTTTCTATAGGGTATTTTGGTGGGCATTACACAAATTCCCTTAAGCGTGAGGACAAGAAATGCCTTTATGGAAAATCTTCCTCCACTCTGTCCATCACATCCTTCACCTTCCATGTCCTCTCAAGCACTCTAAGGATGACACTTGTCAACCTTACAATGAGTGTGAGGACCCTAAGCATTCCAATCCCTTGGATTCTTTTATTGCATCCTAGCCCTCCATTTGATCAACTCCAACACTTAACCAAAACTACTCTCCTTTCTTTGATTATGCAACTTTTGAATTCATAATCTAGACAACACTTGAGCTCTCATACACCATTTTCATGGAAGTTTGAGCAATCATGGAGCTACTGCATTGTTATGCTACCAAATTTTTGAGCACACATCCAATATTCAAATAAAGGACAAATCATTGCAACAAAAAGAGACTCCTACAACATTGAGTTTACTATCATTTTGTGTTGTTTTGTCTACTTTTTTTTCCCCCTATCTTGATGTTTCTTTAATTTGTGTATTTGGGTATTTTTATTTAATTGTTTATGTTCAATAGGAGTTTTATAAAAGATGCAGGGGCTATCAAGAATTGGAATCAGATGGTACAAAGTTGGAAAACCCTCTTTCAGACTGTTGGCAGGAAATTAACAAAGGATGATAGGAAGGAGAGTCTCTAGCCTACATCAGATTCCAGAATGGTAAAGAAGCTCTTCAGCCTAACTCTAATGAGTTTGCTCTGGATGCCTTGTGTCAAGCTAAAAACTCTATGAGGAGAATTCAAAACATTAGGATCCAGGGTGCCAAGACAAGAGCTAGGGCCAACTGGCTAGACCACGGAGACAAGGGAACAAAGTATTTTTTTTCAATTGTTGAAAGTAAAGGAAGCAAGAGTTAACATTAGTTCTATTTGTGATGAAGGCACAACAATGACCGACCAGACTGATATCCTGACCTCCTTTGCTAAGTTTTATCAAAAAAAAATTTCATCCGAGGCTGAGGGGTGGATAAAGACATGGCTAGGGAGATTATAGGAAGCATTATCCCCAATAAAGTAAGTGTTGATGATGCTAAGATTTTGCAGAAACCTATTTCAATTGAGGAGGTCAGGATGGCAATCTCTTCTCTAAATAATGGGATGGCACCTAGGCCAGATGGACTGCCAACAGAATTTTACAAGAGCTATTTAAAATGGATAGTTGAGGATATTATTGAAGTCTACCATGAAGCGATGGATACAAGGTCTTTGGGAGAAGAAATTAATACATAGGTAATTAAGCTATTACTTAAAGAAGGAGATAAAACATTGATTAAGAATTGGTGACTGATTACATTGTTGAATGTTTCATACAAATTACTAGCTAAGATTCTTGCCTGCATATTGGAAAATATGTTGCCTAAGATTATCTCTCCTATGCAACCAAGGTTTGTTAAGGGGAGGTACATTTTGGAAAATCCGATCACATGCTGGGAAGCTATGGAATGGGGGAAGGAGTCAGGACAAGATGTTACCTTGTTGCTTCTAGAATTTGAAAACGCCTATGACAGGATAGAATGGAAATTTGTTAGAATGATGTTAAAATGCCTTGGGTTCCCTACGTTTATTTGCAAGATGGTTAATGTCTTGATGAATGATGCTAAAACATGTGTTGAGATCAATGGGATAAGGTCGGAAAGATTTGGATTGTCTAGGTCAATAAGATAAGGGTGCCCCCTTGCTCCAGGATTGTTTGTCATTGTTGCGGATGCCTTGTGTTATCCGATGAAAGATTTCACTATCTCTCGGGGGGTGGAAGGGATTAGACTGCCAAATGGAGAGAATATTTCAAATATACAATTTTTAGATGACACACCAATATTGGCTAAGTTGAAGGAAGATAATCTAAGTAATCTTATGGAGAAGTTAGATTTAATCTGTAATGCTTCAGGAAGTAAAATTTCTTTAGCTAAGTTTGTTATGCTTGGATGGGTTTCACAACCCCCTACCTAGTTTAACAGATTTTCCCTAAGTTGGGGTGACCCCAACCACCTTGTAAGATATCTAGGCATTCCATTCTCTGTTGAACTTCACCTGAAAGCCATATGAGAATGGGTGAGATGTAAAATTGGCAAGAAACTTGGGAAGTGGAACAAACAATACTTATCACTGGCTGGAAGGGCCTAAGTTTGCCAAATAATTCTCTCCTCATACAATCTATACTATACCTCAACATGGTTCAACTGCAACTATTAGTTTGGACAGATTCAAAAGATCATTAGGGAATTTATTTGGTCATATGGGAAGGGGAGCAAGAAGAGGCATGTAGTTAAATGGAAATGGTGTGTAATGAATAAGAGTAGAGGCGCTATTGACCTTAAGGATCTAAAGTGGCAGGGTGTAGCCATCACTACCAAATGGATATTCAAGGCTTTACAAGGTAGGGAGACTTGGAAGGTTCTCAACAGGCATAATATAGCAAAGCAGTTCCCAAGAAAAGTCCTAAATGGAAATGACTAGACTTCAGTGACATCCTTGTGGGCAATTTCAAAGTCAGGCTAGTACGTTCACAAGTCTTTAGATAAATTTGGAAAGCCTGGGAGGGGGTTAGGGGCTTTATTTCTCAAAGTAATGTTCTTTGGAAGGGTGGACAGATACGTGGTGAGTGTTCCATATGGTGGAACTTGAAGTACAACGGGAAACCCCTAGCAATGGTGCAAGGATGCTCTGCTAGAAGCTGGGAAAATAAATGCATTGCATTCCTTAATGATATCATTCAGGATGAACGTCTTCTCAGTTGGAATGAACTAGTAGCTAAGATTGACATTTCCCCCTCCCATAAAAGAACATACACTATGTTGAGTATGGCCTTAGCCCCTCTTAGTCTGCCCAAGCCTTGTTCTCTTGACCATGATAGATGTTGCTCGTTCACTTGGCCTAATGGTTCTCTCCTCACTAAATCTAAAACCAAAGACATCTATTCCTATCTTGTTGATAGTATTGATATTAGCTCTCATGCCAACTCCTGCTGGGGGCTCAACCTTGATGTTGTTCGGTGGTAAAAAACCTTTGAGGCTCTATGGTATAAGCCAGTTGAACCCAAAAAGAGGTACTTCTGTTCGCTTCTGTTATTGCATAAACTCCCTGTGCTTAATAAAGGTGGTGAACTTAATCTCTGCTCATGTTGTAGGACCTCAAAATCTGTGATGCACATTTTTTTGATTGTATGTTTGCAAGAGAAATTTGGAGGAATTTTGGTCTTTTAATTGGCAATAACATCAGCCCTTTAAAGGTCGCAACTGGTCATATCTAAGGTCTCAAGAGGAATGTCAATTTATTTTGGTCTATTTTGTCGGTTGAAATATTGTGGACTATTTGGAAATACATGAATGACAACTTGTTTGATGACAGAAGTAGGAATCTTGCAGGGTCTCTTGGGAGACTCATCTACCATGACATAAATGTGTAGATAACTATCACCACGAAGATTCAATGCAACAAGTTCAAGAGGTTTCTCCAAGATGGGGTAACCATGATGTTTACTTCGGGAATTTCTCATTGGTTCACATGGTCCAGGTTCTCTATGGAGAAGACACCCTTTGAGCATGGTCTAGAAGATTTTATGAGAGTAATAAACGAACTTGAGGGACACCAAGCAATGATCCAGAATATTCCAGTTGCTAAAGTTGTTGTTCATTCATATGTGGATTCGGTTCTGTGAGGCAAGGTCTTTAAATGGAATGAAGGGGCACAAGGATGGACAACCTGGATGGAAGACATAGGAGACTCTAGTCAGCCTAATGGGGACATTTGTTGATCAATGAGAATAATATCTTTCCTTTTCTGCTAATATGTTAATGCTTGGTAAACAACAGGTAGATTATGATATATGTAGTCTCTCTTTTGTAAATATGGATGTAATACCATGTTGATATTTGCCCAAAAACAGACAATTTATGATACATATTGATCTTTTTGTTTGTACCGATATACTCTGGTTCCTAGACTGATGTAATACAACCAATGAGCTGATTTTGTAACTAGTTTTAATTATATTTAATAGAAAAAAACTCACATTTTAGTGCATACATTTCGACACGCCTGGTGGGACCCACTTCGCGGGTCTCTTCTAATCTCTTTTTGTTGTTTTAGTGTTTCTTAGCCTATAGGTCACAGATAGGCGGATGTTCCTACTGTTTGATGGATTCACCTCTAGGTTGATGGATCCATTGGTCAAAACCCCAAGGAACATATACATATTCTGACAAATATGCTTTGTGGATAAGCGAAAACACTCTAAAGACACATGGATTTGATATATTAGACTGATAGATATGCTTTCTCCATCGGCATATGCAAAACCTACAAACGACATATATAGAGAGAATGAGTAACATCTAACAACTACATATATTTAGTGGAGTTTCTTTTTCTCTAGAGGTTTTGCTTGGGTTTTAGTGGATTTGTTTTTGTTGTAGCCAGTTTGCTTTATGTTTAGTGGATTTGCTTTACTTTTAGTGGATTTTATTTCATCTTAGTGGATTTGTTTTCATTTAGTGGTTTTGTGTTCATATTAAGAAGACTTGGACTCATATTAGCAGATTCACTTTCACTTTAGATATCCACACCTAGCTCTGTTGATACCCTTTGTACGCTAGCATAATTGCCATAATCCAACATATTTGCTTTGTAGATTAGCAGATTTGAATTTCATATATTTTCCAAAATCTTAAATCTGACTTATTTTTCACTAATCTACTAACATGTGCTTGTTGTAATCTGTCTAATCAACATGTGCAACCTAGTTCGCTTGTCAAAGACCCCTCACTACCTACTGGCTCTTTGTTTTCATAGGACCCAAACATGAAAAAGAGGGGGCGAAAATCCAAATTACTGACATTTCATTGTAGGGGTAAATTAGGGAGTGTGTGTGTTTTCTAGTATAGCTCACAATTCAATTTCATAAGGTAACCTACGACCGTCTTTCGTGTTTTGTGCGCTGCACATTTTCTTTTGGGTGTTTCTGTTGTTACATATGTTTATCCTCTTTCCCCACCTTCATAGACCTTGGGTAAAGAGAAACATGTAATGACACCCTATTTTCTTTTTAGTAGGAGGCCTACCCAGGGATTCCATCACCCTAGGGTTCGACCTCAAGTGGTATTTTCCTTTGGGCCACTGTATAAATAAGGCAAGGGTAAAATCCAGAGCTTTAGTGTCTATAATCAATGCCAGTGGTGTCCAACAAGGTAAGGATAATAACCTTAATTAATCAGACTAAAGTCTTAAGTGGCTTACCATTGTAGCATGTATGTGGATGTCCCTGAATTGTTACCAAACACCTTGTTGTAGTAACCCATATTTTGATTGAGATAATTGCAGTGATTTGTAGTGCAAGGGCATAGATCACACCCCGAAGTTATTCACCATATACATCCATGAGTATAGAGACATAAATCCCTAAGTAATGAGTCATATGTGGTTTCTAGGGAGAGGGTGATTGGGTCATGCTTCCAATCCTAGAGTCCCTTATCTGTCATATGTAAGAAGAGCGTTACAAGCGTGGGCCTTCTTTCATCGCAATGCAACCAAAATCTTTAGATGTGCAATGTGTTTGATTTGTTTTCTATTGTGTTATACTATTGGGGATCTAGGCTTTGTGGCGCCTGCCTTGCCTTATCCTTTTTGTTTAAAAGTCACAAAGTGTGTGCTGTGTTTGTTGTGTTTTATCTCAAATATATATCTTTTGTCAAACATAGTCCATTGTAGTTAGTCTAGCAGATTCACTGAGTTGTGCAATGGGTACACCCAGTTATTTGATGGGGTTGCCTTGATTTTCAATAGATTCATGTGTCACTAGTCAGTCTTTCTTTGACGTATATGCTCTAATGTTTGATAGATTTGCACTCTCGTTTGGTGAGTAGCGAACATACTTAGCATAGTCATTGTTCATCCATTTAGTAGAAGTACTCTATCATCTGACAGATATGCTACTTCGTTCAATGGATTTGCCATTAGGGTTATGGGGGATACACTCTATTGTCTAGCCGATACGCCTTTTACATCGATATACTTTCTTGTCTAGTCTAAGATTTTCTTACTTGTTTGATAGATTCACCAGTTTATTTTGGTGGATTTGCACCCTAAATTAGTGGATTTGTCCCCATTTCGGTGGATTCACCTTGATCTTGGGTGGACTAGTAGTCCTAGTTTATTTGTCCTACTACCCGATGGATCTATTTATTTGTTAGCAGATTTGCTTATTTTCCAGTTTATTTGTGTTTAAATTAGTGGATTTTCTTTGTAATTCAGTGGATACGTTGTACTCTAGCGTATTCGTGCTTGAGTCTAGCAGATTCTATATCATCTAACTAGTTTGATAATAACTCTTTGGTCCAGAATCTCTCTTTTGCAAACACGTATTGTTTACCTATAGGGTCATCATTATCCTCCATACATTAGGTTTCTCTTAGAACGTTCATTGAATCCATGCAATTTAAATCATATTAAATCTAATCAAATATCGTCGTACCTAGTATTGTGTTCTCGAGTTATGTACATTCGTATCTTGATCACCCATCATTTCCTGTTTTCTCTTTCAGCTAATCATTGTCTAAGAGTAAGTGGTATCTATCTTTTTTTTCCATATCACCCTAGTCCAGAGGTTTGATTGACATTGACTATCCTTCTTTTGTGGCTTGTCTATTTGATCTATGAATTGTGCTTGTTTTGTAAACTTGTATGCATGCTTTTCTCTCATGCATTATGCAGGAAATTGATTAAATGAACTAGGTATTGATGCATTATTTCTTAGCATTTGAATCATATTCCAAAGTTGTGATAAAGAAGAGGGGCCAATAATTGGGTGGGATCCTATTGTTGGTATAGTACTTATTATGTCGAAAGCATATTGCGCTCACATATGGATGCTAAAGCCTCTGTCAATAAAAAGCTAGAAGCATTTAATTTTTATGCGTCTGTACACTTAAATGCATGCAAAACAAAAAATCATTTTATTTTAATTTAATATTATTTATATTACAAGATTAATATGTTAATATTATTAATAAGTGTAGACACCTATTTCTGTCCACCCAATTAAATAAATTTTATATTTGTTTAGTTATCATTCATCCAACTATTAATTAAATTCACATTTGATTTATCCTTTCTCCTTTTCCAACAATTAATAAAATTAATATTTGATTAAATCATCCCAACCCTCTTCCCCTATTGATTAAATAAATTATTCAATTTATTTGATTTAAATCATTAAACCATGTTTTAACAATTAATCAAATAAATAAAACACATTTCTTTAATTAATCCCCCTCTTGCATTTAAATAAATTAACATTTATTTAGAATCCCAGCTCTGACATTTAAATAAATAAATATTTATTTAAATTCCTAAATCCTTCACCCACTTGCACTTTCTAAAAGATGCAAGTTACACACTAACCCTTCTCTTCATCGTGTTTAAACCCCCATTTTTAGCTTAATAACCCTCTAAGTGTTTGCACATTCCTAAACTAAGGGATTAGAGAAGAGTCACTTCTCAAAATATCTAAGGCTCTTACAAAGCATTGCAATCCTTTTCCCTTCCACAAGCTAACTCACATGGGTCTTTGACCAACCTAACCCACCTTTAACCCTTGCACATTCCCCCAACTCTTTGGTTAAAGGCTTATCCCTTAGCCTAACCATCCATGGTAACCCTCAAGTGCCCTCAAGTCTGAAAGGCTTTGACCAATCTAACCCTTTAACCCTTGCACACTCCTTTACCCCTTGGATAAATTTTTTATCCATTAACCTAACCTTAACCTAACCACCCATGTCAACCATCATGTCTCTTCAAGCATTTAATGCTTTGTCCCTCTCCTCTCAAGCCTTCCCTTGTTGACACTTGTCAACATGTGATTGTCTTGAAGGGGAGCACATGGATTGAGGATCACCACTTCCTCAAGCAATCCTAACTCTTCCTCAATCAACTCAATCTCAACCCTTCATTTTCCCATTTTCTCTATAAATAGGGCTCATCCCTTCATTGTTTGAGATCTCTCACACACAAGAGTTATCCATGCCTTGTTACTTAGAATTTGAATGTTTTGTAGGAAGCCCTCTGTATTATGCTTTATTTCATCCACTAGTTGGAATTACTATTTAGCCTCTAATACTTCATTTGCATCCTCATTCAACACTTGACATAATCAATCATCTCCCATCCTCCATTTGGCATCCCATTGTGCTAGTGCTCAAACTGAGGGTATACTCCACATAACAACATGATCTTGGAGAGGAGAGGAGGACAATGAAGAGCTAACACAAGGGAGCATCATGGGGAAGTTTCGTATTCATTTTGTTTTGTTTATTTCCTAACTTATTGTTTACTAATCTTCCTTGATAATGCTTTTACATGGTTTAGTTTTATGTTGATGACTAATCTTGACTCAATTGTTTTATTGTGTTTCAATAAGTATATATAAAAACAAAAATATATTTCTACATTATTTTAAATATATAATATAAAAAATAGTACTTATATAGTAGATTAGAAATAATATTATTAATTATGGGGGATTGGAAGTGTCCCTAGATAAAATCCACTTTTTTCTCAAGGATACAGATAATAACCAATAGAAAATGAAATATATGATGATGATGATGATGACGATGATGATGATGATGATGATGATGACGACGACGATGACGGTGATGATGATGATGACAATGACGATGACGATGTGGTCTTAATATATTTTTTGCTTTCATCAAAAGTTTAATAGAAATATAAAAATATACTAATAATAATAATTTGGTACTAAAAGTTTTTTTTTGCTTTCATAAAAAGTAATGGAAATAATAAAATATAAAAACATAATAACATGAATATATCAAAACAATATTATATAATCATATCTTAGCTCAACATTTCATGTAAAAGAGAAAAAATTTATAATTGAGAATTATAGGTTGATTCTTTTGGTGCTTAGTTTGTTGTTTTTTATGACACTAGTTTGCAATGAATATTTTTGCAGCCACAATAGAACCATATACGTGTTGAACAAAGAATAGTGATGCATATAATTTGCTATTAATTAATTCAAGGT